>NC_052162.1:125792285-125999062 GCF_902713615.1 Scyliorhinus canicula | reverse complement strand
GCTTGGTCACTGGCTGTGTGGATCTGCATGTTCCCCCGTCTTCGTAGATTTTGTACTGGTGCTCCGGTTTCCTCTGACAGTCCAAATATGTGCAGGTTAGGTGGCTTAGGCCATGATAAAAGGTGGATTGGCCATGATCAATTGGCCTTTGTGTCAAAAAAGGTTAGGTAGGTTTACTGGATTATGGGATGGGGTGGAGGCGTGAGCTGGGGTCGGGTGCTTTTTCCAGGGTCTGGTGCAGACTCGATGGGCTGAATGCCCTCCTGCACTGTAAATTAAGCCGCGAAACATGTGCTGTTAGATCATTTGGACATTCTGAATTCTCCCTCTGTGTGTCCAAACAGGCGCCAAAATGTGGAGCGTAGGGGCTTTTCACAGTAACTTCATTGCAGTGTTAATGTCAGCCTACTTGTGACAATAAAGATTATTTAAAAAAAAAAAGAGGTAACAAATTCTAAAGAGTTGAGGATAAACTGCTTCTTCCAAAGGGCTGTGAATCTGTGGAATTCACTACCCCAGAGTGCGAGCTGGGACAGTGAGTAAATTTAGGGAGGAGTTAGACAGATTTTTAATCGGGTTGAAGGGTTATACTCGATGGGCCAAATGGCCTAATTCTGCTACATATCTTATGACCTTCTGAAAGGGAGACATTGATTTGCTCCCAGATGTTGCCCAGAGGAGGATTTTAGTCTGAAACTCATTGTCCAACCTCCACATTGACATCACAAAGCAGCTCGACCTCTAAATCAGCCAATAGGAATAAGTCTGCTCCGCGGTGACGTCACTGACCAGCGCAGACACGGGAGCCCCACCCCCACCCATTGTTCCCCTTCCCCCACACATCCTCGAGACAAGGTTTCCAGACAACCGGCTGACCGTTCCGCTTATTTTGGGGCGGCAGTACTTAGAATTCATGTGTTTCGTTTTTTTGTTTATTATTATTTTATTTTATTTTTTATTTATTTTCTTTTATTTTGTGATATGACCTGCACATTTATATACATGTGCAGGATTAGGCCAGCACCTGCCTTAGCACGGTGCTGGGTGTGAAGAAACCAAGTATAAGAACATAAATTAAATGAAGGATAAAGCAAAGGAGGGGAGTGCCCCATAAACCACGAGTGGAGCACAACCCAAAAAGAAACAAAAAAGGAACAGAAACTTAGCTAAAACCCGTCAGATTAAAGTGTGAAAATCGGGGTCGATAAGGCAATCCAACCCCTGCGGTGCCCACCGAGCACGGAAAGCCTCGAGTGTGCCCGTGGACACCGCATGCTCCCTCTCCAGGGACACCCGGCCGTGAACGAGGCCGCGGAAGAGGGGCAGACAATCAGGCCGGACGACCCCCTCGCTCGCCCGCTGCCTGGACCGATAAATGGCTAGTTTGGCCAGGCCCAGGAGCAGGTTCACAAGGACGTCCTCCGCCTTCCCTGCCCCCCTCCACCGGATGTCCGTAGATCAGGAGCGTGAGGCTGAAGTGCAAACAAAATCTCAACAACAACGTTGTCAAGAAATCAAAGAGGGAGTGCAGCCTCGGACAGACAACATAAACGTGCTCCACGGTCTCCACCAGGCCGCAAAAGGGCAGGTCTCTGGCAGAGAGAATGTTTGAATTTGACGGTTGCACGGCACAGCCATGTGCAGCACCCTCCACCCCAGGTCCCCGGGTTTTATGGGGAGGACGCCTCTGTAGAGGACCCCCGGGGACCTCCGCCACCGGACGGCAACGAGGCACGCCAAGGCGTGTCCGGACGGCGGGCGAGGCAAAGGAAGTGGAAGGTGTGTAATAGCAGGCCGTACAGGAAACCCCTCCACGCAGTGCGAAATGGCACAGAGGGTATTTCCGCGAGGCGGCTGGGCCTGTGGGGTGCCGGCACCCGGAGGGTGCGCCGGGGCTTGGGACAATGTGAAATTCTCCGAGCAGGGGTCCGCTCAGACGGGATGCCACCGCACAACCACGCCGTCTCTAGCTCCAGTGTGCCCGCGGGGCCAGCACGGCCGTTTTGAGGCCTTGGATGGCTTTGACGTTGACCCCGCCCCGCGCTCAACGAGATCGTGGGGTGTCAGCCAGCCCGCCCCTCCGCCCCAGCACGTCCCGATCCTGGTCACCCCATCCACAGCCCTCCGCTCCGCCAGCCACCGGAATGGAAATTGGCGGCGGTGCGGATTCCTGAGCAGCAGCTCCCTCGCGAGGGCCAGTATTCCTGACGGGGGAGAGCTGCGCGCGTGGCGACCATGTTCCAGATTTGAGGAGGTCCTGGTACAAGACGGGCAGCGCCACAAAGAGTTCCGAAGACCCTGCTGGTCAACGAACAGGAGCTGCACGTCATAGTTTCAGGGCCATGCACCTGGCAGAAGAAATACGTCGCCAGGGCACACCATGCAAGGAGGAGGCTCAACGTACACTTATCGCTGCAGAGTCTGAAGGCGGAAAGCCGCATCGGGAGACTCAGAAGATCCCCACCCCCGAGCAGCGACTCAGTGCAAGCCTTTCTCCCCAAGAGACCGAAGTAGGATTCTCTGGATGTGTGCGACAAAGTCAGGGGAGGGGTCAAAGTGACCAGCCGGTACCACAGCATGGAGGTGATCACTGTTTAGTGACGAGAACTCGACCCCTGTAGACAGCACTCGAGCCGTCCTGTCCAGCTTACAACAGGCGAGCGGTGACCTTGGTCTCCAGCTCCTGCCAGTTCGCCGGCCAGGCTTCCTCTGCCGGGCAAAGATGGACTCCCAGGTAGAGGATGTTGGTCTGACTCCAGCTGAAGGGCCTGAGCTCCTCCGGGAGGTGGTCCATCTGCCACGGACCGACCAGGAGTCCGGAACATTTAGCCCAGTTGATCCGTGCGGAAGACGCGGCGGAGTAGACAGCTTGGCAGTCTCTCCTCCTCCGCAGGTCACCGGGGTCAGTGAACATGAGCAGCAGGTCATCAGTAAGCCGAGGGGTCCACCTCCACGTCCGGCTCGCGCAGAACCAGCCCCGTTAACCTCCTCCGCAGGAGGCACGAGGAACTCCACGCATAGGGAATAAAGTTGGCTGGACAGGGGGCAGCCCTGACGCACTCCTCTCCCAAAGCGAAGGGGCGCCGTCAGGGACCCGTTAACCTTAATCAGACACTCCGAGGCGGCGTACAGTAATCGGATCCGGGTGACAAAATGCGACCCGAACCCGAAAGCTCACAGAGTCCCGAGCAATACTCTGCCCCACCCTGTTGAACGCCTTCTCCTGGTCAAGAGACAAGAAGGCGCTCGACATACCAATCCTCTGGGAGAAATGATAATGTCCCGGACCAGGTGGATGTTATCAAATATTGTGCGGTCCGGGACTGTGTAGGACTGGTCAGGGTGGATCATGTGGTCCAGCACGGGGCCAAAGCGTAAGAGAGTACCTTGGCGAAGAGTTTTTAATCCGTGCTGAGTAGGGACACGGTCGCCAGTTCTTAAGTTGGCGGAGATCCCCCTTCTTGGGCAGCAGGGCAATGACGCCCTGCGCCATGAAAGGGCATCTCCCCAGTCAAGATACATTCCCCAGGACCCCACGTAGTCGCTCCCCAGGACATCCCAGAACGCCCTGAAGAACTCCATGGTCAGCCCATCCAGCCCTGGGGTTTCCCCCCGTGACAGGCTGTCGAGTGCGCCGGTCAGCTCCTGGAGGTTGATGGTTTGTTCGAGCTTCCTGGCGCCCTCCGGGCCGACCTGTAGCAGGTCCTCCCACAGATCTGCAAGCGTCCTCGCTGGAAGGATCCGGAGAGAAGAGGTCGGAATAAAAATCCCTAATCAGGCTCCTGACCCCCTCCGGATCCGAGACGAGGGACCCGTCGTCGGCCAACAGCGTAGAAATCTGCCGACGGGTCCTCCTGTCCTCTTTCAGCGAGTAGAAGGGGGAGCCGCGGTCCATGTCCCTCAGGAGACGGATCCGCGACCTCACGTATGCGCCGCGGGACCCGGCAAGTTGCAGGTCCCACAGCGCGCCCTCTTCTCTCTGTACACCACCCCAGGGCCAGGTCCTCATCGGGCTGAGCAAGACGTGCCTTCAGATCGAGGAGTTCCTCAGCCAATTTGGCGACTGTGGAGTTCCGCCTCGCCGTAGACCCCTTTGTGTACCCCTGACAGAAGGCGGCGGACGTGAGTCTTGCCCACGAACCACCACAGTCTCAAGGAGGGGAAGCCACCCCGCTTCCTTCTCCAGCCGGCCCAGAAACGATGGAACGAGTCCAGGAACCGCTTGTCCTCCAGCAGCAGGTAGTTAAAGTGCCAGTGTGCGGACCGTGTCTGAGCGCGGGATGGGGCGAACCTCGCCCACACCAGGTTGTGGTCCGAGCACGGCACCTGCTCCATGGAAGCCGTCGGAACGCTGGGCAAGTACGTCTTGGAAATGTAAAGACGGTCGATTCTGGACGCTGTGAACGGAGGATGCACATAGGTGTACACCCGCAATTCAGGATGGAGAGTCCGCCAGACGTCCACCAAGTCAAACGACCGAACCAGGTCCCTCAACATCACCGCCGCTGGCGACTTGCGCAGGACTCCATGACGGTCCTTGTCCTGGAGGGTGCAATTAAAATCTCCTCCAAGGACGATGCACTCGCCCACCAGGATGGTGTCTAGAAGAGTGGACACTTTTCAAAGAAAGTCGTCTGCTGCGGTCCTTCTACCGGAGCGTATAGGTTTATAAAGTGGATCACCGCTGCCCCGTCACGGACCTTCAGGTGCAGCAGACGGCCTGGCACTGGCTCCTTGACCCCCAAGATCTCCGGCTGAAAATGTGGAGCCAACAAGATAGCCACCCCGCCCGAACATGGGGCCTGGTGACTCATGAAGACTCCTCCTTGCCACTCCAGGGTCCACTGGGGTTCGTCACCCGGAATGACGTGGGTTTCCTGCAGGAAGCACACCCCGTACTTTCCGTCCCGAAGGATAGAAAAGAACTGGAAACGGCAGTGCGCGTTCCTGCTGGCCGTTGATGTTGAGGCTGGCTATGGTTACCTCCATGTCAGTAGTATAGTCTATCTGTCACCATCACCTTTTAGTGCTCAGAGGGAGTGGGGCTTGAACGCCCCCTCCACTCCCTCAGGAGTCCCACGAAGAACTGAACAGCTTGGCGCTGCTCCTCCTGGGCATGATCAAAGTCCCGCCCCTCTCTGGCATAGGCACGGGTGGACTCGAGGAGCAGCCCCAGATTTTCCCAGCTGTCCAGGGCCAGTCGCACACAGTTCGGGTGACCATGGTGTTCACCCAGAAATGCTCGGAGTTCCCCAGCGGGGATGAGGGGAGACTCGGTGCCGGGTGTGAGGGCGCCCTCTGCCTTGCTGCAGAGAGCATCTAAATCCTCCTCCTCACCCGCCACCGAGCAGCCTTCCTCCTCCGAGCAATCACCAACCGAGCCCGAGTCCCCCACCACGTGGAGTGTGGTGGGTGGCAAGGGCCCACCGGCTGACCCTCGGCCCGAGTCGACCCCACCCCCAGAGTCGTCCTCAGGCGGGTCCCTCGCAGGCTCCCCCCATGATTCTGGGTCTGTGGACGGTGGCGACCCCATCGAACATAGAACACTACAGCGCAGTACGGGCCCTTCGGCCCTCGATGTTGCGCCGACCTGTGAAACCATCTGAAGCCTATCTGACCTACACTATTCCATTTTCATCCATATGTCTATCCAGTGATCACTTAAATGCCCTTAAAGTTGGCGAGTCTACTACTGTTGCAGGCAGGGCGTTCCACACCCCTATTACTCTCTGAGTAAAGAAACTGCCTCTGACATCTGTCCTATATCTATCACCCCTCAATTTAAAGCTATGTCCCCTCGTGTTGGTCATCACCATCCGAGGAAAAAGACTCTCACTGTCCACCCTATCTAACCCTCTGACTATCTTATATGTCTCTATTAAGTCACCTCTCAGCCTTCTCCTCTCTAACGAAAACAACCTCAATTCCCTGAGCCTTTCCTCATAAGGACCTTCCCTCCATACCAGGCAACATCCTAGTAAATCTCCTCTGAACCTTTCCAAAAGCTTCCACATCCTTCCTATAATGTGGTGACCAGAACTGCACGCAGTACTCCAGGTGTGGCCGCACCAGAGTTATGTACAGCTGCAGCATGACCTTGTGGTTCCGAAACTCAATCCCCTGCTTATAAAGGCTAGCACACCATATGCCTTCTTAACAGCCCTATTAACCTGGGTGGGCAACTTTCAGGGATTATGTACCTGGATGCCGAGATCTCTCTGTTCATCTACACTACCAAGTATCTTGCCATTAGCCCAGTACTCTGCATTCCTGTTACTCCTTCCAAAGTGAACCACCTCACACTTTTCCGCATTAAACTCCATCTGCCACCTCTCAGCCCAGCTCTGCAGCTTATCTATGTCCCTCTGTATCCTATAACATCCTTCAGCACTATCCACAACTCCACCGACCTTCGTGTCATCTGCAAATTTACTAACCCATCCTTCTACACCCTCTTCCAGGTCATTTATAAAAATGACAAACAGCAGTGGCCCCAAAACAGATCCTTGCGGTACACCACTAGTAACTGAACTCCAGGATGAACATTTGCCATCAAACCACCACCCTCTGTCTTCTTTCAGCTAGCCAATTACTGATCCAAACCGCTAAATCACCTTCAATCCCATACTTCCTTATTTTCTGCAATAGCCTACCGTAGGGAACCTTATCAAATGTCTTCCTGAAATCCATATACACCACATCAACCGCTTTAACCCTGATCCACCTGTTTGGTCACCGTCTCAAAAAACTCAATAAGGTTTGTGAGGCATGACCTACCCTTCACAAAACCGTGTTGACTATCGCTAATCAACTTGTTCTTTTCAAGATGATTATAAACCCTATCTCTTATAACCTTTTCCAACATTTACCCACAACCGAAGTAAGGCTCACAGGTCTATAATTACCAGGGTTGTCTCTACTCCCCTTCTTGAACAAGGGGACAACATTGCTATCCTCCAGTCTTCCGGCACTATTCCTGTCGACAAAGACGACAGAAAGATCAAGGACAAAGGCTCTGCAGTCTCCTCCCTGGCTTCCCAGAGAATCCTAGGATAAATCCCATCTGGGCCCAGGGGACTTATCTATTTTGACATTTTCCAAAATTTCTAACACCTCCTCCTTTTGAACCTCAATTCCATCTAGCCTGGTCGAGTGTTCTCCTCGACAACATTGCCTTTCTCCAGTGTAAACACTGACGAAAAATATCCATTTAATGCTTCCCCTATCTCCTCTGATTCCACACATACTTTCCACTACTATCCTTGATTGGCCCTAATCTTACTCTAGTCATTCTTTTGTTCCTGATATACCTATAGAAAGCCTTAGGGTTTCCTTGATCCTATCCGCCAACGACTTTTCGTGTCCCGCTCGCTCTTCTTAACTCTCCCTTTAGGTCCTTCCTGGCTAACTTGTAACTCTCAAGTGCCCTAACTGAGCCTTCATGTCCTCATCCTAACATAAGCCTTCTTCTTCCTCTTGACAAGTGCTTCAACTTCCTTAGTAAACCACGGTTCCCTTGCTCGACAAATTGGCTCCCTGCCTGACAGGTACATACTTATCAAGGACACGCAGTAGCTGTTCCTTGAAAAAGCTCCTCATTTCGATTGTACCCATCCCCTGCAGTTTCCTTCCCCATCCTATACATCCTAAATCTTGCCGAATAGCATCATAATTGCCTTTCCCCAGCTGTAATTCTTGCCTTGCGGTATATACCTATCCCTGCCCATTGCTAAAGTAAACATAACCGAGTTGTGATCACTATCACCAAAGTGCTCACCTACATCTAAATCTAACACCTGGCCGGGTTCATCACCCAGTACCAAATCCAATGTGGCCTCGGCCCCTTGTTGGCCTGTCTACATACTGTGGTCAAAAAACCCTCCTGCACACAATGTACAAAACTGACCCATCTATAGTACTCGAACTATAGTATTTCCAGTCGATATTTGGAAAGTTAAAGTCTCCCATAACAACTACCCTGTTACGTCTCGCTCCTGTCGAGAATCATCTTTGCAATCCTTTCCTCTACATCTCTGGAACTATTTGGAGGTCTATAGACAACTCCCAACAGGGTGACCTCTCCTCTCCTGTTCCTAACCTCGGCCATACTACCTCAGTAGACGAGTCCTCAAACGTCCTTTCTACCGCCGTAATACTTTCCTTGATTAACAGTGCCACCCCACCCCCCCCCCCCCCCTCTCTTACCATCTTCTCTGTTCTTACAGAAACATCTAAATCCTGGAACCTACAACAACAATTCCTGTCCCTGCTCTACCCATGTCTCCTAAATCGCCACAACATCGAGATCCCAGGTACAAACCCATGCTGCAAGCTCACCCACCTTATTCCGGATGCTCCTGGCGTTGAAGTAGACACACTTCAAACCAGCGTCTTGCTTGCCGGTGCCCTCTTTCGAACTTTTAACCCTATCCCTGACCTCACTACTCTCAACATCCTGTACACTGGGGACTACAATTTAGGTTCCCATCCCCCTGCTGAATTAGTTTAAACCCCACCGAAGAGCACTAGCAAATCTCCCCCCCAGGATATTGGTACCACCTCTGGTTCAGGTGAAGACCATCCTGTTTGTAGAGGTCCCACCTACCCCAGAATGAGCCCCAATTATCCAGGAAACCAAAACCCTCCCTCCTGCACCATCCCTGTAGCCACGTGTTCAACTCCTCTCTCTCCTTATTTCTCACTTCGCTAGCACGTGGCATGGGTAACAACCCTGAGATAACAACTCTGTTTGTTCTAGCTCTCAGCTTCCACCCTAGCTCCCGAATTTCTGTCTCAAATACCCATCTCTCTTCCTACCTATGTCGTTGGTACCGATGTGGACCACAACTTGGGGCTACTCCCCCTCCCCCTTAAGGATCCAAAAAACACGATCAGAGACATCACGAACCCTGGTACCTGGGAGGCAACACACCAACCGTGAGTCTCTTTCGTTCCCACAGAACCTCCTGTCTGTTCCCCGTCTCCGGGGCCCCGGAGTGGTCCGAGGAGCCCCCCCGGAGACGTCTCCGGGATGAAAACCGGGCTCCCCAGCGACGTCGAGCAGGGTGTAGAGAGCGGGGTGTAGAGAGCGGGGTGTAGAGAGCGGGGTGTAGAGAGCGGGGTGTAGAGAGCGGGGTGTAGAGAGCGGGGTGTAGAGAGCGGGGTGTAGAGAGCGGGGTGCCTCCCCCGTCCTCCCCCGTCCACGACCCGAACAGGTAAGAATAATGGTGACTTCTGCTGGCCCCCCGGCGATGCCCCCCACTGCGCATGTACAGGGAAGCTCACTTCCGCTGACCTTACCGTTGACTTGTGCCCAATGGAAAGATTGGAGGACCGGAAGGACTTCCGCTCCTCCGCCAATCAGAACTCCCCCATTGTCTCAATGCGGAAGCTGGACATGGAGGTTTGTGCCGAGCAAAGCTGTTTGTTCCCAAACCCTGAATGAGCTTGAGCTGCACACAGACTGAAACTTCCTCCTGTCTCCAACATCTGTGAGTAAAACACTTTCTTTTCTCCCCCTTTCCATTTATTTTCTCATTCTCACCTTCAATTCGTCACTTGCAACAACTGAAGGGAAAGGAAGTGAATCCAGGGAGGGTGCAGATTCTGGAAAGCTTAGCCCAGGTCTCTCTCTCTCTCTCTCTTAAAGACATTGAAAGCCTTTGCTCCCTCAGCTTGACTCATTATTTGTCTGGCTAAAATGATGGTCTCTTTCCTAATGTTCACAATTAAAGGGCTGGTTTCCCCAGGAGATGGCTGATATTAAAGGGAACAGTAAACAGACAAATCAAACCCAACCAATTACTTCCTTGTCGGAATACTCTCCACCATCAGCAAAGTGATGGAAGGAGTCATTAACAGCGCTATCAAGTGGTACTTACTTAGCAAAACCTGCTCATGGACGCTCAGTTTGGCTCCCACCAGGGCCACTCAGCTCCTGACCTCATTACAGCCTTGGTTCAAACATGGACGAAAGAGCTGAATGCCAGAGGTGAGGTGAGAGTGACTGCCCTTGGCATCAAGGCAGCATTTGACCGAGTATGGCATCAAGGAGCCCCAGCTAAACTGGAGTCAATCGGAATCGGGGAAAACTCTCCGCTGGTTGGAGTCATGCCTGGCACAAAGGAAGAGAGTTGTGGTGGTTGGAGGTCAATCATCTCAGCTCCAGGAGTTCCTCAGGGCACATTCCTATACCCAACCATCTTCAGATGTTTCATCAATGACCTCCCTTTCATCATAAGGTGAGAAGTGGGGATGTTTGCGAATGACTGCACAATGTTCAGCACCATTCATGACTCCTCAGATAATGAAGTCGTCCATGTCCAAATGCAGCATGTCCTGCACAGTATCCAGATGTGGGCTAATAATTGGCAAGTTATATTTGTGGTACACAAGTGTCAGGCAATGACCATCTCCTACAAAGGAGGATCTAACCACCGCCCCTTGACATTCAGTGGCAGTAGCATCGCTGAATCCTCCACAACCAACATCCTGAGGGTTACCATTGATCAGAAACTGAACTGGACGAGCCATATTAATACAGGGGCCACCAGGGCAGGTCAAAGACTACAGCGAGTAACGGACCTCCTGACCCCCCAAACCGGTCCACCATATACAAGGCACAAGTCAGGTGTGTAATAGAGTAATCACTGCTTGCATGATTGAGTGCAGCTCCAACAACACTCAAGATGCTGTCCTACACCATCCAGAACAAAGCAGCCTGCTTGACTGGTCCCCATTCCACAAATATTCACACCCTCCGCCAATGGCGAACTATGGCAGCCGTGTATACTATCTATAATGTGCACTGCAGTAACTCACCAAGGCTCCTCCGACAGCACCTTCCAAATCCACAACCACTACTATCTAGAAGGACAGGAGCAGCAGATACCTGGGAACCCCACTACCTGGAGGTTCACCTCCAAGTCACTCACCAGACGGACTTGGAAATATATCGCCCTTCCTTCATTGTTGCTGGGGCGACATCCTGGAACTCCTTCCCTGACAGCACAGGGGATGTACCTACACCTTAAGGACAGCAGCGGTTCAAGAAGGCAACTCATCACCACCTTCTGAAGGACAACTAGGGATGGGCAATAAATGCTGGCTGAACCAGCGACTCTCATCCTGGAAATGAATTTTTTTAAATGTTACATTGGACAGAGATATATGGAATGCTTTATATATATTATTGATGGTTCTGTAATAAAATACATTCATTATTATTTCTAGTTTTGTAATATAGTACTGTACCTACAGTATATAGAATCACCCCATCTCTAATCAGTAAATATACTTAGATGGAGAGTCTCTGCTCTTGTACAGGTTGTAATGAGTTTAGATTTGTTGATCAGCATCAATCAGCACCTTCATAAGAATTGGGAGGGGAGGAAGTGAATCCATTCTGTATATTACACACATTTTCTGACCAATAACATAGACATATATCTGTCTGGCAGTCTCTGTGTCCAGGACAGGAAGCAGTGAGCATGGATCTGTCAATCAGCCTGATTCAGTGCTTTCAGGAGAATTGGGAGGGTGAATATTAGATACAGCAGAGTGAGAATGGAGGAAGAGTGCGTGGGATGGAGATTTTAAGCATTTGAGGGAAAGCGAGAGAGCTAACAATGTTCGATAGAAACTAGAATTGTCGGTTCTGAATTTCTATCCTGTACTGACCGTGATGATTTTTGTAAAATCTTTTTGCAGGAATTTAGAACAAGAGGGGTTTGAGGTGGATATCTCAAACTAAATATCACGTCAAGAACTGATTGAGTCACTCAATTCTTGGGAACTGAATATCATCGGCCTTTGAATCTAGAAGGAGAGATGTTTGTCTATTCTGTCTGCTTCAAGAGATTTTAAACATCGGTGTGTCTGGAAAAGCACTGAGACACACACACATCCGCGTGAGGCTGTTACAGAGCACTGACTGTGGAAAGATCTTTAACCAGTTACACAGTCTGAAAAAATACTACACCATTCAGAGCAGGGAGAGACTGTATCGGTGTTCTGTGTGTGGACGAGGCTTCAACTGATCGTTCAACATGGTGAGACGCAAGATCACCCTGACCATGGAGAAACCATGGAAATGTGAGGATTGTGGGAAGGGATTCACAGCCCCATGCCTGCTGGAAATACATCAACGCAGTCACACTGGAGAGAGGCCTTTCACCTGCTCTCAGTGTGAAAAGGGATTCACTGTCATTAGCAGCCTGCGGAGACATGAACGAGTTCACACTGGGGAGAGACCATTCACCTGCTCAGACTGTGGGCAGAGATTCACTCAGTTATCCAGCCTGCAGAGACACCAGCGACTTCATACCGGGGAGAGGCCGTTCATCTGCTCCGTCTGTGATAAGGGATTTGCTCAGTTATTCGCCCTGAAGAGCCACCAGCGAGTTCACACCGGGGAGAGGCCATTCATCCGCTCTGTGTGTGATAAAGGATTCACTCAGTTATCCGACCTGCAGACACACCAGCGACTTCACACCGGGGAGGGGGAGAGGCCATTCATCTGCTCAGTGTGTGATAAGGGATTCACTCGGTTAACCAACCTGCAGAGACACCACCGACTTCACACTGGGGAGAAGCCGTTCATCTGCTCCGTGTGTGATAAAGGATTCACTCAGTTATCCATCCTGCAGACACACCAGCGAGTTCACACCGGGGAGAAGCCGTTCATCTGCTCCGTGTGTGATAAAGGATTCACTCAGTTGTCCAGCCTGCAGACACACCAGCGACTTCACACTGGGGAGTGGCCATTCATCTGCTCCGTGTGTGATAAGGGATTCACTCAGTTATCCGGCCTGAAGAGACACCAGCGAGTTCATACCAGGGCGAGGCCATTCATCTGCTCTGTGTGTGATAAAGGATTCGCTCAGTTATCCAACCTGCAGAACCACCAGCGAGTTCACACCGGGGCAAGGCCATTCATCTGCTCCGTGTGTGATAAGGGATTCACTCAGTTATCCACCCTGCAGACACACCAGCGAGTTCACACCGGGGCGAAGCCATTCATCTGCTCTGTGTGTGATAAGGGATTCACTCGGTTATCCCACCTGCAGACACACCAGCGAGTTCACACCGGGGAGAGGCCATTCACCTGCTCCGTGTGTGATAAAGGATTCACTCAGTTATCCCACCTGAAGAGCCACCAGACCACTCACACCAGGGAGAGGCCATTCATCTGCTACGTGTGTGATAAGGGATTCACTCGGTTATCCCACCTGAAGAGCCACCAGACCACTCACACCAGGGAGAGGCCATTCATCTGCTCCGTGTGTGATAAGGGATTCACTTGGTTATCCCAGCTGAAGAAACACCAGAAAAATGAAAATGAAAATCGCTTTATTGTCACGAGTAGGCTTCAATGAAGGTACTGTGAAAAGCCCCTAGTTGCCACATTCCGGTGCCTGTCCGGGGAGGCTGGTACAGGAATCGAACCGTGCTGCTGGCCTGCTTGGTCTGCTTTAAAAGCCAACGATTTAGCCCAGTGAGCTAAACCAGCCCCGATAGAGCGTTCACACCGGGGAGAGGCCATTCATCTGCTCTATGTGTGATAAGGGATTTGTTCATTTATCCAGCCTGCTGAACCACAATGTCACTCACGCCAAGAGCAGGCCCTTTAAATGCTCTGACTGCAGGAAGGGTTTCAAAAGTTCACAGTTACTGATGTCCCACCAGCGTATTCACTCTGAGGAGAGACCGTTCAGCTGCTCTCACTGCGCAAAGAGCTTTAGAACCTCATCCAACCTGATCAAACACGAGCAACGTCACACCTAACAATGAAGCAGAATACCCGGAGGCCTTGTTCATCGTGGCTGGTATGGATCCTGCTCGGTCCAAGACCGCAAGAAATTACAAAAGGTCGTGAATGTAGCCCAATCCATCACGCAAACCAGCCTCTCATCCATTGACTCTGCCTAGAATTCCTTTCTCTCGGAAAGGCAGCCAGTATAATTAAGGACTCCACGCACCCCGGACATACTCTCTTCCACCTTCTTCCGTCAGGAAAAAGATACAAAAGTTTGAGTTCACGTACCAACCGACTCAAGAATAGCTTCTTCCCTATTGCCATCAGACTTTGGACCTACTCGTATTAAATTGATCTTTTCTCTACACCCTAGCTATAACTGTAACATTATATTCTGCAGTCTCTCCTTCCTTCCCTATGTACGGTATGCGTTGTCTGTATAGCATGCAAGAAACAATACTTTTCACTGTATACTTATGGGAAGCAAGAGATTAAATTGCAGAGCCGTTGGCAATGATATTTTCGTCCTCACTATCAACAGGGGTGGTACCAGGGGATTGGAGAGTGGCGAATGTCATGTCCCTGTTCAAAAAAGGGAATAGGGATAACCCTGGGAATTACAGGCCAGTTAGTCTTACTTCGGTGGTAGGCAAAGTAATGGAAAGGGTACTGAGGGATAGGATTTCTCCTCATCTGGAAAGACACTGCCTGATTAGGGATAGTCAGCACGGATTTGTGAGGGGTAGGTCTTGCCTTACAAGTCTTATTGACTTCTTTGAGGAGGTGACAAAGCATGTGGATGAAGGTAAAACAGTGGATGTAGTGTACATGGATTTTAGTAAGGCATTTGATAAGGTTCCCCATGGTAGGCTTATGCAGAAAGTAAGAAGGCATGGGATAGTGGGAAATTTGGCCAGTTGGATAACGAACTGGCTAACCGATAGAAGTCAGAGAGTGGTGGTGGATGGCAAATATTCAGCCTGGAGCCCAGTTACCAGTGGCGTACCGCAGGGATCAGTTCTGGGTCCTCTGCTGTTTGTGGATTTTCATTAACGACTTGGATGAGGAAGTTGAAGGGCGGGTCAGTAAATTTTCAGATGATACGAAAATTGGTGGAGTTGTGGATAGCGAGGAGGGCTGTTGTCGGCTGCAAAGAGACATAGTATGGATGCAGAGCTGGTCTGCGAAGTGGCAGATGGAATTTAACCCTGACAAGTGTGAGGTTGTCCATTTTGAAAGGACAAATATGAATGCGAATACAGGGTTAACGGTAGGGTTCTTGGCAATGTAGAGGAGCAGAGAGATCTTGGGGTCTATGTTCATAGATCTTTGGAAAGTTTGCCACTCCAGTGGATAGAGCTGTGAAGAAGGCCTATGGTGTGCTCGGGTTCATTAGCAGAGGTGATTGAATTTTAGAGCCGTGAGGTGGATGATGCAGCTGTACAAAACCTTGGTAAGGCCACATTTGGAGTACTGTGTGCAGTTCTGGTCACCTCATTTTAGGAAGGATGTGGAAGCTTTGGAAAGGTTGCAAAGGAGATTTACCAGGATGTTGCCTGGAATGGAGAGTAGGTCTTACGAGGAAATGTTGAGGGTGCTAGGCCTTTTCTCATTAGAATGGAGAAGGATAGGGGTGACCTGATAGAGGGTGATAAGATGATCAGGGGAATAGATAGAGCAGACAGTCAGAGACTTTTCCCACCGGGTGGAACAAACCATTACAAGGGGACATAAATTTAAGGTAAATGGTGGAAAGATTTGGGGGGATGTCAGAGGTAGGTTCTTTACCCAGAGAGTCGTGGGGACATAGGAATGCACTGCCTGTGGAAGTAGTTGAGTCGGAAACGTTAGGGACCTTCAAGAGGCTATTTGATAGGTACATGGATTATGGTAGAATAATGGAGTGTAGATAATTTGTTCTTAAGGGCAGCACAAGTAGCATTGTGGATAGCACCATTGCTTTACAGCTCCAGGGTCCCCAGGTTCGATTCCAGCTTGGGTCACTGTCTGTGGGAGTCTGCACATCCTCCCGTGTGTGCGTGGGTTTCCTCTGGGTGCTCCGGTTTCCTTCCACAGTCCAAAGATGTGCCAGGTTGGGTGGATTGGCCATGATAAATTGCCCTGAATGTCCAAAAGTCTGTGATCTATGATTACCTAGGACAAAGTTTGGCACAACATCGTGGACCGAAGGGCATGTTCTGTGCTGTATTTCTCTATGTTCTATGTGACAATATAAATCAAACAAACTTGTCTAATCGTTGTCCACCTCCTTCAAATCTCCCTTCGATCGCCTTTGCTACGAAGGTGAACAATCCCAGCCTGACCTGAACAAACAAACAGACTTATGTAAATACCTGGGATCGGAGTGAATGTTTAATTTCTGTTTGAATGATACTGGGAATATTGTCCTGGACAATAAATGATTGGAATATGTTAACCTTGGGGTTGATTGAATGGAAAGTAATCAATCTGGTATCCACCTACGGTTCTAGTGAAGAGTCTGGAATGTGTAATTGGGAGGAAATAAGGGTTAGGATCACTATCTCTGGAAATATTTCCATGCTTTTAATAAGAAGAATTCTTAAGAGGACCCAATTATTTATTCCCCATATAAAGGGGCAATTTAGGCATGGGCAATGCTCCCAATCCGTGCCATCTTTGGGTTGTGGAGGTCAGACCCATGCAGACACGGGGGAATGTGCAAATTCCTCACAGAAAGTGACCTGGGGCCGGGATCGAACCCGGATCCTCGGCACCATGAGGTAGCAGTGCTAGCCACTGTGCCACCCAGGTATATTTACACCCTGGCCAATGAACTTTGTTTTTAAGAAACCCACATTTGAAAGCCCGGCCACGACATGAAATATCAGCACCATAACTTCCCCCCCCTCCCCCTTCCCTTCCCCCCCCTCCCTCCCCCTTCCCCCCTCCCCCTTCCCCTCCTCCCCCCCTCCCCTCCCTCCTCCCCCCTCCCCCTTCCCCCTCCCTCCTCCCCTCCTCCCCCCCTCCCCCTTCCCCCCCCTCCCCCCTTCCCCCTCCCCCCTCCCCCCTCCCCCCTTCCCCCCTCCCCCTTCCCCCCATCCCCCTCCCCCCATCCCCCCCCCCCATCCCCCCCCCCTGCTGCTACTGTCCCTGTACCCTATCGTTGAGCCAGAAAGTCGAGAAAAGGTTGCCACCGCCAAAAGAACCCTTGTACCGACCCTCTCAGGCGAATTTGACCTTCTCTCTAGCTTATGAAACCCACCATGTCATTGATCCAGGTCTCCACGCTTGGGGCCTCGCATCCTTCCATTGTAGCAAGATCCTTCGCCGGGCTACTAGGGACGCAAAGGCCAGCACACCGGCCTCTTTCGCCTCCTGCACTCCCGGCTCCACCCCAACCCCAAAAATCACAAGTCCCCATCCTGGCTTGACCCTGGATCCCACCACCCTCGACACCGTCCTCGCCACCCCCTTCCAGAACTCCTCCAGTGCCGGGCATGCCCAGAACATATGGGCATGGTTCGCTGGACTCCCCGAGCACCTGACACACCTGTCTTCACCCCAAAGAACCTACTCATCCTCGTCCCAGTCATGTGGGCCCGGTGCAGCACCTTGAATTGGATGGACTGTAAGAATTCTGGGGGACTCCCTACTTCAGGTTTTCTTGCTAATGAGTGAACATTAAATTAAATTCTATGACTGGCTGTGTATTTAATTTGAATTTGATTGTTACACTTCTCCTGTTTTTATTCCTGTTGTGATTACGCTCTGGGTAAGGAATGTTGACAGGTGACAGGATGGGAAATTGTGATTTGGGTCTTCACTGACCAAATGTTTTATTGATCTGAAAGGTGTAAAAGGAAACAAACTCCAGCAGAAATCGAGCCGTGCTGAGAACAGACGACTTGCTGTGTGGGAACAGGGAGATAAACAGCTCCCAGAGGACAGAGAAAACAAGAGTCCTGGAATCCTAGACAACACCTGGGTGTCAAGGTCACCATGTTTTCACTGCTTGGCATGGGAATGCTGACTCCCTGTACTGGGGACGGAGTGTGGGGAAGACAATTGTTTGGGAGTTTGACGTGGCTTGGGCGGGTACAGATGGTTCAAGGACAGGTTTTGTAATTGGTCCATGTGTAAGGAATATTTTTTAAATCCTTGTCTGATCCATGTGTCCCTTCCTATTACTGTCTTGCTGGCTGCTGCACCATTGCAGATTCTGGGTTTGAACTACAGACTTTGGAAACCGCCAGCTGCAAGCTGTTAGTTGAACTGGTCAAATGGATTCCCCTCTGTGCTGTATGGTAGGGTCCGAGATGTCATTGTGATGGACTTGGCTAGCAGTCAATCAGCTCTTCTAAAATTCCGAGAGTTACCCCATTCTTCATTCTGATTGGTGGAACCCTTCAGAAACATCTGAAGGAAAGGCTAGGAGAAGAAGTAATCTCCATTTTAATTCACGTCTATTCAGGCCTAGAAGGCAGCACACAGCAAGTCTGGACTCTATTACCTCTCTGCCTGGTGATTTAAAATGCTTCCAGCCAGCCTGTGAAAGTTCCACTGGAAGCTAAAGCAGATTCTCTCTCAGCCGAGGGCTTGTGACCAAATACCTTCCTCTTTCTGCACAACCTGGGAGCTGTTGGCAAGTTGTCATCTCTGTTCTGATGAGGCAACTGTGAGGCCAGAGCCCTGAGTTTTCTCTCACCTGTTGGACTCCTCCTGAGGGTTCCGGATAAAGAGAGGGGCCATTGAAAATCCATTTAAAACTCTCATGTTGAGAACTTCAGTGAGGCTGGCCGTCCGTCTGGTGGTCCATCAATGACCCTGACTCCACCACTCCCTGGGGAAGAGAGATTCACAGACCCATAGACCTCAGGGGAAAGAAATATCCTCATCTGTGTCTTCAATGTGAAACCCCTTTAAATGTAGTTCTAGTCGCTGCCACAAGGGGAAACATCCTCTCTGCCAGTTCCACTCATGATCTTACTGAAACACATGAGATCCTCTATCATTGTTCTAAACTGCAATGGATACAGCCCCAACCTGTCAAACCTTTCCTCAGAGGATAACCACCTCATTCCAGGAATCCGGGGAGTCGACCTTCTCTGAACTGCTTCTAATGCAATTATCCCATTTCTGAAATGAGACCCAAACTGTACACAGTGCTCTAAATATGGTCTCACCAAGGCCCTGTGCAACTGCAGCAAAACACCCCAACTTTTATATTCCAGTCCCTTTGCAACAACAATATTCCATTAGCGTTCCTCATCACTTGCTTTACCTGCAAACTAACATCTTGAGGTTCCTGTATCAGGGCATCCAGATCCCTCTGTACCTCATGAGTTCTGAAATCTATCTCCAATTAAATAATGTCCTGCTTTATTTAACCCTTTTTGCCAAAGTGGACACGTCCACATTTTCCCACGTTATGCTTTGTCTGTCAATGTGTTCCCACTCACTTAATCTGTTTGTTGTCCTTTGCAGACTCCTTAAGTCCACTTCACAAATTACTTTCTTACCTATCTTTGTGTCATCAGAAAATGTAGTTGCCATACATTCAATCCCATCATCCAACACATTAATATAGATTGTAAATAGTTGAGGGCCCAGCACTGATCCTTGTGACACTCAACTTGTCACATCTCACCAACCCAAACGTAACCCATTTATGCCCCCTCTCTGCTTCCTGGTAGCTAAGTCTATCCATGCTGATATGTTGCTCTTTCCCCCCCCCCCCCCCCCCCCCCCCATCCCACCACCATTAACTCTTATTATGTGTAATAACCTTTGATGTGGCACCCTGGGGAATACCTTCTGGAAACCTAGATAAACCACATCTGCAGGTTCCCCTTTATTGACATCCCTTGTTACTTCCTGAAAAGACTCGATAAATTAGTCAATTCCGATTGACTTTCTGAACCATATTTTCAAACATTGTGTCAAAAGAAAACTAAAATCTCCTCCCGCCTCTGACTCCTTTACCAATTAGCTTAAGAGAAACTCACTTTCAGTTAAAGAGCCTGTCAACCTCTTTCAGCCACTTTTCCTAAAGCGAATGAATTTGAGCAGAAAAATACCACCAAAAATCAAATATTTTCAATGAAACAAGTTTATTAATAAAATAGAACATGGTTTTAAATAATATTGGAACATTACTTGTGGATCAAAGACAACCAGAGTAAAAGAATAACCATGAAAGGATGTTCACAATGTTCGGGATGCAAACATTTCTCTTTGGTTCCTCTGTAGCCTGTTCCCGTGACTCCCCACTTTGAACACAGGAGCACTGAACCCCGGGTTCAAGACACCATCAGACCTGATTATCCCCATCCTTTGATTTTCCAGTCAGTCCTTTATTAGTGTGACACCCATGGCAGATTCCCAACTGGGGCACAGGCCCTGTTCTTCTCAGCTACATTCAGCCCTCAGCTCAGTTGCCTCGCTGTCATTGACACGATCAATAACGAGACAGAAAGGTGCCCGAGGCTCAAATGGAAGACAAAACTTGTGGATTGGAATCTCTGTAAAGATCAGTAACTTCAAAACAAAAATCAAATCCCCAGTCAACAAATTAAAGGACCACATGACAGGACATAAGGTTTTATAACTTTTACTGCAACAAACGAGAAGCAACATTAACTAAATATTTTTGTAAGAAACCTACACCTTAAAAGTATCAGTCCAAAGTGATTATTCATTCCCAAGGGTTCTGTTCTTTTCTTTTCCCAATCTGGTAGCCCTTAACTGCAGAACTATCTTTCACAGCAAAAGATTGGCTAGCGACCAGAAAACTGAGACAAAGCATAAATAGGTCATTTTCTGGCTGGCAAGATGTAACAAGAGGTGTATCACAGGGATCAGAGCTGGGACCTCAATGTTTTACAATTTATATCAATGACTTGGATGATGGGTCTGAAGGTATGATTGTTGAGTGTGCTGATGATGCAGGCAAAAGGGAAAAGGAGGTGGTGTTGTGCTGATAATAAGGGACGGCATCAGTACATTAATAAGGGAGGATCTCAGATCAGGAATACACAATGTTGAATCTGTTTGGGTGGAGCTAAGAAACAGCATGGGACGGGTTTGATGCCAGAGGCACAGAGCTGCCTATTCACCCTGAGAAGGTTGTACAGATTTTACAGCGCAGCTCCTTCACCTGATGCTAGTGATTCGAAACAGACCTGTTGGATTTTAACCTGGTGTTGTAAGACTTCTTAACATGGATTTAGGAATAGGAAATTATGTTTGATGAACCTTTTGGAGTTTTTGAGGATGTTAACAGAATTGATAAAGGGGAGTCCGTGGATACGGCACACTTGGATTTTCAGAAGGTTTATGATAAACACCCCACAGGAGGTTAGTCAGCAAAATGAAAACACATGGGAGAGGAGGTAATATACTGGCATGGACTGAGGATTGGCTAACAGGCAGAAAACAGAGAGGAGGAATAAATGGGTCATTCTCATGTTAGCAGGTTGGGACTAGTGGGTGACTGCAACGATCAGTACTTGGGTCCCAGCTGTTCACAGTTTATACAATGATTTGGATGTGGAGACTAAATGTAATATTACCAAGTTTGCGGATGACACAAAGCTCAGTGGGAATGTGTGTTGTGAGGAAGATGTAAAACGGCTACAGGAGGATTTGGACAGACTTAGTGAGTGGGCAAGGACATGGCAGATGGAATACAATGTGGAAAAATGTAAGATTATCACTTTGGCAGGAGGAACAGATGAGTAGAGTATTTCTGAAATGGTCAGAGATTAGAAAGTGTAGATGTACAAAGGGACCTGGGTGTCCTCATCAATAAGTCACTGAAGGCTAACATACAGGTGCAGCAAGTTATTAGGAAGGCTGATGGGATGTTGGCCTTTATCACAAGCGGATTTCAGTAGAGGAGTAGTGAAGACTGGCTTCAATAGCATAGAACCTTGGTTAGACCACAGCTGGAGTACTGTGCGCAGTTTTACTGCCCTTACCTTAGGAAAGGTATTATTGCCACAGAGGGAGGGCAATGAAGGTTCACCAGACTTGTTCCGGGGATGGGAGGTGTTGTGTCTATAAAACCTCAGACACTTCGATCAGTTTATTAATCAAATGTTTTACCCAGGTATCTTTATTGACCAGGTAAACAAAGGACAACGCAGTGTAGAAATCACATAACTTTATTCCACAAGCAGTAAAACAGTTACCCTTAAATTATCCCACTAATTACAGTCCCAGGATTCTCAATAGTACCCGAGCCGATGGACTCATTCAAGCTGCAGGTTTGATTCTGTATCTCAATCTCCTCGGGGTCTTCTTCCGAGAAGATGGGTCTCGCCGCTGCTTCTTTCCGTCTCTGGTCAGTCGTCTCGATTACCTCTGTGTGGAGTCTTCACTGCTGGGCAGTCCGAGGGTTCGATCATTATACCCTTTCTGTGCCCTTCCAGAATGTTCTCTGACCCCAGCCGATGAGGTCACAGGGTGGGTGTGGCACCACCCAATGGAGTTACTAATGGCCACTCAGCAGGACACCGGGAATCGGTCCACCGGAGTCTATTTCCCGGTGCATTGTCTGTTATGTAACTTTGTCTATTCAAAACAATCAATCGATGAATAGAGCCAATTATCTCTTGATTGGTGATTGATAGAGCAGAGCAGCTCCAGACATGTGCTGGCAGCTTGTCGGAGTTCAGTGTATTCAGGCTGGTTGCTGGAGCTGCTGTGGCTCCATTTAAAATGGCCAATTCTTAATTTAAAGTGTCTGATTTTATCGAGCCTAAAATACAGGCCACTGCACATTTTACCAGAGGACTAGTCTATGGTGAGACATTGGGGAAACTGGGCCTGTATTCACAGTTGTCTGTGCTAGATTGGGAAATTACAATAAAAGCTATGACGATAGACAGGCAATCACAAGTATTTGAGGAATTGTTACATATTTACATAAAATATAGACTCCCTTAATAAACAAAAATTCAACAGAAGTTTTGCAACCGTGGCTAATAAGCAAAGTTAAAGATTGCATTTGATCAAAGGAAGAGGTTCATAAAGTGGCCAAAATCGTAGTAAGCCTGAGGATTGGGAACTTGGTCCTCCTTTGCTGAAAACCAAACCAAGAGACTGATAAAGAAAGGGAAAATAGAATATGAGAGCAAACAGGCGAGAAACATAAAACCGACAGGAAAAGCTCCTATAGGAATGTTAAAAAGAAAAGATTAGCAAAGACCAATGTGGGTCCATTCCAGGCAGAGACAGGAGAGTTTATAATGGGGAATAAGGAAATGACAGAGAAACTAAACAATGTGTGTCTGTCTTCACGGAGGAAGATACAGAAATTTCCCCCAAACGTGAGAACACCAAGGGACTGGTGACAATGAGGAACTGAAAGAGATTGGTAATCGTAAAAAATTAGTACTGGAGAAATTAGTGTGGTTGAAAGTTAATAAATGGTATTTTTTCCATGTATGGAATGATCTGTCTGGACTGTATGTAGAACAATACTTTTCACTGTACCTCGGTACACGTGGCAATAAAGAAATAAATCAGAAATCTCCAAAAGCTGATGCTCTACATCCCAGAGTGTTGAAAGAGGCAGCTGGAGAGATAGTGGATACATTGGTGATCATCATTTGGGGATTTATTAACTTTCAACCACATTAATTTCTCCAGTGCTACTTTTTCACTAATACTAATCACTTTCAGTTCCTCGTGCTCACTAGTCCCTTTGGTTCTCTTGTGTTTTTAGGACACTTTCTGTATCTTCCTCTGTGAAGACAGACACACGTTGTTTAGTTTCTCTGCCATTTCCTTATTCCCCATTATAAACTCTCCTGTCTCTGCCTGGAATGGACCCACATTGGTCTTTGCTAATCTTTCCCTTTTCACATTCCTATAGGAGCTTTTCCAGTCGGTTTTTATGTTTCTCGCCAGTTTGCTCTCATATTCTATTTTGTCTCTTTTTTTAATAAACATTTTATTGAGGTTTTTTGGGCATTGAAACAGCAGCAATATAAGCAATGTACATAAAAATATAAACATAGGGCAAATACCACCTCCCTCCCCCACAGGTCCCACCATTACTTAACCCCCTAATCTACGCTAACCATAGAAATTGTCATAGCTCCCCTCCCCTTTCTGCTGATGATTCATTCTCCGCAAAGAAGTCGACGAACGGTTGCCACCTCCCGGCGAACCCGAACAGAGACCCTCTCAAGGCGAACTTGATTTTCTCCAGAGAAAGCCAGTCATGTCCGATAGCCAGGTCTCCGACTTCGGGGGCCTCGAGTCCCTCCATGCCAGTAATATCCGCCTCCGGGCTACCAGGGAAGCAAAGGCCAGAACGTCCGCCTCTTTCTCCTCCTGGATTCCCGGATCCTGCGACACCCTGAAAATCGCCACCTCCAGACTCAGTGCCACCTTCGTATTTAATACTGTGGACATGGTGTCGGCAAACCCCTGCCAAAATCCCCTCAGCCTTGGACATGTCCAGAACATGTGGACATGGTTCACTGGCCCCCCCGCATATTTCACACACCTGTCTTCCACCTCAAAGAATCTGCTCATCCGGGCCACTGTCATATGAACCTGGTGAACGACCTTAAATTGGATCAGGCTGAGCCTGGCACATGTTGCGGTCGCATTGACCCTACTCAGCACGTCCGCCCAAAGGCTCTCCTCTAACTCTCCCTCCAGCTCCTCCTCCCATTTTCGCTTCAGCTCCTCGGTCTGCGTCTCCTCTGAAACCATCAGCTCCTTATAAATGTAAGAAACGCTCCCCTCACCTATCCAACCTCTGGAGACCATCCTATCCTGAATCCCCCTGAGTGGCAGGAGTGGGAAGGTTGATACCTGTCTATGCAGAAATTCCCGCACTTGCAGATATCGAAATTCGTTTCCCCCCGCCAACGCAAACTTCTCCTCCAGCGCCCTCATACTCGGGAAGCTTCCTTCTATAAACAAGTCCCCCATCCTCTCAATCCCCGCTCTCTGCCAAATTCGAAACCATCCGTCCATCCTCCCCGGGGCAAAGCGGTGATTACCTCAGATTGGGGACCATACCGATGCCCCCTCTGCTCCCACATGTCTCCTCCACTGCCCCCAGACTCTCAAGGCCGCCACCACCACGGGACTGGTGGAGCACCGCACGGCGGGAATAGCAGAGGCGATGTTACCAACGCCCCCAGACTTGTTCCCTTGCAAGAAGCCGCGTCCATGCGCACCCATGCCGGCTCCCCCCCACCAGCCACCTCCTCACCATGGCTGTACTAGCTGCCCAGTAATAATTGCTAACGTTCGGCAGCGCCAGCCCCCCCCCCCCCCCCCCACCCCCCCCCCCCCCCCCCCCCCCCCCCCCCCCCCCGACTCCGCATGAGCATTACCCTCTTCACTCACGGGGACTTGCCATCCCATACAAAGCCCACAATAACTTTATTGACCCGCTTAAAAAAGGACCGCGGGATGAAGATGGGGAGACATTGAAGAACAATCAGGAATCTCGGGAGGGCCATCATTTTCACCGCTTGGACTCTGCCCGCCAGAGACAACGGGAGCGCATCCCATCTCCGGAAGTCATCTTCCGTCTGATCCACCAACCGGGCCAAGTTCAATGTATGTAGCCAGCCCCAATCCCACGCCACCTGGATACCTAGGTACCTGAAACTGTCCCCCTACTACTCTGAATGGCAGTTCGCCCAGTCGCCTCTCCTGATCCCTCGCCTGGCCGACAAACATCTCGCTCTTCCCCACATTGAGCTTATACCCCGAATAGCAGCCGAATTCCCCCACAATTCCCATAATTTCTTCCATCCCCTCAATCGGATTCGAAACATACAAAAGCAGGTAATCCGCATACAATGAGATTCTGTGCTCCCCACCTCCCCCGGATGAGCCCCTTGAGGCCGTCAGAGCAATTGCCAGCGGCTCTATAGCCAGTGCAAACAGCAGTGAGGAGAGGGGGCATCCCTGTCTCGACCCCCCCCGTGCAGTCTAAAGTAGTCCAAAGTCGTCCTGTTTGTCTGTACACTTGCCACAGGTGCCGGGTACAGCAACCTGACCCAGTCAATAAAGTCCCTCCCAAATCCGAACCACCCCAGGACCTCCCAAAAATAATCCCACTCAATCCGGTCAAAAGCTTTCTCCGCATCCATCGCGACCACTACCTCCACCTCCCTACTTTCCGGGGGCATCATGATCATGTTTAACAGCTTTCGTACATTGGCCACCAGCTGCCTGCCCTTAACGAACCCCGTCTGATCCTCCACAATGACGTTCGGCACACAATCCTCAATCCTGGAGGACAAAAGTTTGGCCAGCAGTTTGGCATCTACGTTCAACAGGGAAATCGGCCCGTAGGACCCACATAGCTCCGGGTTCTTGACCCATTTCAGGATAAGCGAAATAGTGGCCTGTGACATCGTCTGGGGCAGAACCCCCCCTTTCCCTTACCTCGTTAAACACCTTCATCAGCACCGGTCCCAATATCCCGGAGAATTTTTTATAGAACTCCGCTGGGTACCCGTCCGGTCCCGGGCCCTTACCTGCCTGCATGGCCTTCAGACCCTCCACTATCTCTTCCAACCCGATCGGGGCCCCCAGTCCTTCTACCAGCTCCCCATCCACCTTCGGGAAAGTCAGCCCCTCCAGGAAGTGCCTCAACCCCTCCGGCCCTGCAGGGGGTTCTGACCTGTAAAACCTGCTGTAAAAATCCCAAAACATCTTACTAACCCCTACCGAGTCCCCAACTAAGTTCCCATCCCCGTCGATAACTTTCCCTATTTCTCTAGCTGCCTCCCCTCTTTCTTAGCTGCTGTGCAAGCATCATACTGGCCTTCTCACAATGCTCGTATATCGCCCCCCTCGCCTTTCTGAGCCGTTCCACTGCCCTCCCTGTGGGTAACAAGCCAAACTCCGCTTGTAGTCTCCGTCGTTCCCTTAAATGCCCTTTCTCTGGAGTCTCCACGTACCTCCTGTCGACTTGTAGGATCTCTCTCACCAGTCGGTCTGTTTCTGTCCTGTCCGCCCTGTCACTGTGAGCCAGGATCGAGATCAGCTCTCCTCTCACCACTGCCTTCAGCGCTTCCCAGAGCACTGCTGCTGAGACCTCCCCCGTATCATTCACCTGCGGGTAATGCAGCATGCATTTCCTCAGCGCCTCGCACACCGCTTCGTCCGCCAACAGCCCTACATCCAACCTCCATTGCAGGCGCTAATTGCTATCTTTACTCACCTGCAGGTCATTCCCAGTGTGGAGCTTGGTCCGAGATTGTAATCGCCGAATACCCCGTGTCCACCACCCCTGCCAGCAAGGCCCTACCCAAAACAAAGAAATCGATCTGAGAGTATACCTTATGTATGTGGGAGTAGAAAGAAAACTCCTTCACCGTCGGCTGCCTAAATCTCCATGGATCCACCCCCCTCATCTGCTCCATGAACCCTTTCAGTTCCTTTGCCATTGCTGGTACCCTGCCCGTTTTCAAGCATGATTGATCCAGGCCCTGATCAATAACTGTATTAAAGACCCCTCCCATGATCACTTTGTGCGAGTCCAGGTTCTATATTCTCTTTATCAGTTTCTTGGTCCACCATTGCTAAATTCTGTAACAAGTTCCCAGTCCTCAGGCTCACTACTATTTTTGCCACTTTATGAGCCTCTTCCTTTGCTCTAATGGAATCTTTTCTTGTTCGCCACGGTTGCATCACTTTTCCTGTCTCAGATTCCCTGAGAGAGAAAGAGAAGAGAGAATGAAATGCAGCCCTGGATGTAATTGAAGCAGAAACAATAACAGCAGAATCCATCACTGATCAATTGTGAACTTGTTGGTGTCTCAGGAGAGACGAGAAAACACAGAATCGCTTCCCACACTGAGAGCAGGTGAACGGCCTCTCCCCAGTGTGAATTTGCTGGTGTTTCAGCAGGCTGCTTGACTGAGTGAATCCCTTCCCACACTGGGAGCAGGTGAACGGCCTCTCCCCGGTGTGAACTCGTTGATGTCTCCGCAGGTCAGATGTCTGAGTGAATCCCTTCTCACACTGAGAGCAGGTGAACGGCCTCTCCGCAGTGTGAACTCGCTGGTGTCTCCGCAGGTTCGATAAGTCCGTGAATCCCTTCTCACACTCAGAGCAGGTGAACGGCCTTTCCCCAGTGTGAACTCGCTGGTGTGTCTGCAGGCTGCTTGACCGAGTGAATCCCTTCCCACACTGGGAGCAGGTGAACGGCTTCTCCCTAGTGTGAACTCGCTGGTGTGTCTTAAGTTTGCTTGGCTGAGCAAATCCCTTCCCACAATGGGAGCAGGTGAATGGCCACTCCCCAGTGTGAATTCGCTGGTGTAACTTCAGGTTTTCTAAACAAGTGAATCCCTTCCTACACTGAGAGCAGGTGAACGGCCTCTCCCCAGTGTGATTGCGTCGGTGAATCTCCAGTTTAGATGGGACTCTGTATCCCTTCCCACAGTCCCCACATTTCCACGGTTTCTCCATCTTTTGGGTCAACTCGTGTCTCTCCAGGTTAGACAATCAGTTGAGGCCTCGTTCACACACAGAACACATGTACTGTCCCTACCCGCTGTGAATGGTCTGATGTGTTTTCAGGCTGTGTAACTGGTTAAAGCTCTTTCCATAGTCAGTGCTCTGGAACACTCTCACTCGGGTGTGTGTTTCTCGGTGCTTCTCCAGCCACACTGATGTTTAAACTTTGTTGAAGTCAACAGGTCGGGCAAACATTTCTCATAGATTTAATGGTCGATGAACCAAGTAACTCTATCAGATCTAGACGTGATGTTTGAGATTTCTGTCTGTAAATCCTGTCCTTTTCACATCCTGTAAAAGGAGTTTACAAAAGACAGCACAGTCAGTACAGGATAGAAATTCAGAACAGATTATTTTAATTTCTCAGCAACATTCTTTCCTATCTCATTCCCCAAAAGCTGTAAATCTCCATCCCACACACTCTCCCTCCATTCTCACTCTGCTGTATCTAATAATCACCCTCCCAATTCTCCTGAAGGTGCCGATTCAGGCTGATTGACAGATCCCTGCTCGCTGCTTCCTATCCTGGACACAGAGACCATAACAAATAGGAGCTGCAGTTGGCCATTCAGCCCATCAAGCCTACTCGACCATTCAATGAGATCATTGGCCAATCTACCTCAGCACCATTTTCCACACTATCCCCCATATCCCTCGATATCTTCAATATCGAGAAACCTATCAATCTCGGTCTAAAAATACTCGATGACTGAGGCTCCACAGTCCTCTGGGGTGGAGAATCCCAAAGCTTCAGCACATTGTCTTTAAATTCATTGCCGGGGGCTTCACGGTAGCACAGTGGTTAGCACTGCTCCCCTCAGTGCCGATGACCTGGGTTCGATCCCGGTGCCGAGTCACCGTTCATGTGGAGTCTGCACATTCTCCCTGTGCCAGCGTGGGTCTCACCTCCACAATATAAATCGATGTGCAGAGTCAGTGAATTGGCCACGCTAAATTGCCCCTTAATTGAAAAAAAAAGAATTGGGTACTCTAAATTTCAATTTTGTTTGAAGGACAATTAAGTTTCGGAGCCAGATATGTAATTAAAGCATCATAAAAAGTGTGGGCTAATGTAATGTTGTTTGGATGAAGGGGATTCCCTGTGGAGTTAATTAGATTTCAGCTTGGTGAAATGATGTCAGTACTGGGAGGAGCCAAGCTTGAATGATGAGGGCCTTGAGCAAGGTGCTAAACAGCTTAAAGCTAGCACGCATGGCAGAGAAAGTTTTTAAAAATGCAAATAGTTGAAATAGACAAAGATAGAAACAGCGTAACGTTCTTTTTAGACTTTGAGCAGAATGCAACATGTGTTTTTTTTAATGTTTGGCAGTCTTGGGCATGATGCGAAGTCACGGTTTTAAAGTAACACATCTATTTTGTTAACCATGAGACAATGCTTTGTAATTGACATGCGCTGGAGAGACGGATTAAAATGTTTAAAGTCTCGGAACGGCAGTTGCAAATAACACCATAAGAAGTCTTACAACACCAGGTTAAAGTCCAACATGTTTGTTTCAAACACTAGCTTTCGGAGCACTGCTCCTTCCTCCTCCCCTGTTCTTTAGTATCATTGGGATGTTGAAAGGCTCTTCCAACCAGATTTATTTTTAAACGGGCCTGTGTGGAGTTGAGGTTACAATCAGTTCAGCCGTGAACTTATTGAATGGTAGAGCAGGCTCGAGGGGCCGAGTGGCCAACTCCTGCTCCTAATCCGTATGTTATCACATCCTTTATAATAGATTGTAGCATTTTCCCTCCTACTGATGTCAGGCTAATGGGTCTGTGGTTCCCCGTTTTCTCTCTCCCTCCTTAAATAGTGGGGTTACATTTACCACCTTCCAATCTGCAGGAACCATTCCAGAATCTATAGAATTTTGAAAGATGATCACCAATGTATCCACTATCTCTGCAGGCGCCTCTTTCAACACTCTGGGATGTAGAGCAGCAGCTTTTGGGGACTTATTAATACATAATTTTCAACCACATTAATTTCTCCAGTGCTTCTTTTTCACTAATACGAATCTCTTTCAGTTCCTCGTGCTCACTAGTCCCTTGGTTCTCTCGTGTTTTTGTGACAATTTCTATATCTTCCCCCGTGAAGACAGACACACATTGTTTCTGCCATTTCCTTACTCCCCATTATAAACTCTCCTGTCTCTGTCTGGAATGGACCCACATTGGTCTTTGCTAATCTTTTCCTTTTCACATTCCTATAGGAGCTTTTCCAGTCAGTTTTTCTGTTTCTCACGAGTTTGCTCTCATATTCTATTTTCTCTTGATCAGTTTCTTGGTCCTCCTTTGCTGAATCTAAAACAAGTTCCAAATCCTCAGGCTTACTACTATTTTGGCCACTTTATGAACCTCTTCCTTTTATCTAATGGAATCTTTAACTTTCTTTGTTAGCCACGGTTGCATCATTTTTCCTGTTGGATTTTTGTTTCTCAAAGGAATCTATATTTGATGTAAATATGTAATAATTCTTTAAATGCTAGTGATTCCCTGTCTATCGTCATACTGTTTATTGTAATATCCAAAACTCCCTCAGCCAACTTGCCCCTCATACGTGGACACGTTCCTGTGATTATATTAAACAAAAGAACAATGTAACCACCATAGCCCATCTTCACTCAGTTATATGGCATGCTTTGGGAGGTTCCAAACAGAAATGGGAACTAAATATCTTCCAACGTCCAAACACCCTTTCACTCTGTGGTCCTCATGAAACTTGGAACCACGTAATCGCAATAAAGCTCAAAGATCACCAGGCCACTGGAGGCAAAGTCGTGAGACCAGCAGTCCAGCAGAAAGAAACACACCTCCATCCCCATTGACTAACTGTCAGAATGAACAAAATGCTGTTCAGGTTATCATTGGGAACAGAAGTAATAACAGCGGAATCCAACCCCTGTAATCACTTGTGAACTTGTTGATGTCTCAGCAGATGTGATGAAACACAAAATCCCTTCCCACATTGAGAATGGGTGAATGGCCTCTCCCCAGTGTGAACTCACTGGTGTGTCTGCAGGCTGGATAACTGAGCAAATCCTTTTGCACATTGAGAGCAGGTGAAAGGCCACTACCCAGTGTGAACTCGCTGGTGATTCTGCAAGCTGAATGAATGTTTGAATCCCTTCCCACACTGAGAGCAGGTGAATGGTTTCTCCTCAGTGTGAACCCGCTGGTGTCTCTGCAGGTTCCCTAAGTGAGTGAATTCCTTCCCACACTGAGAGCAGGTGAACGGTTTCTCGCCAGTATGAACTCGCTGGTGATTCTGCAAGCTAGACAAATGACTGAATCCCTTCTCACATTGAGAGCAGGTGAATGATCTCTCCCCAGTGTGAACTCGATGGTGTATCTGCAGATTGGATAACCGATTGAATCCCTTCCCACACTGAGAGCAAATGAATGGCCTCTCCCCAGTGTGCACTCGCTGGTGTTTGTGCAGGTCAGATAATTGAGTGAATCCCTTCCCACACACAGAGCAAGTGAAAGGCCTCTCCCCAGTGTGAGTACGTTGATGAATTTCCAGCTCAGATGGCCATCTAAATCCCTTCTCACAGTCCCCACATTTCCACGGTTTCTCCATGGTGTGGGTGTCCTTGTGTATCTCCAGGATGAACAATAAGTTGAAGCCTTAGCCAAATACACAGAACACGGGTATGGTCTCTCCCTGCTGTGAATGGTGCAATGTTTTTTCAGACAGTGTAACTGGTTCAAGCTGTTTCCACAGTCAGTGTTCTCGAACACGCTCACTCGTGTTGTGTATCTCAGTGCTTTTTCAGTCACACCGATGATTCAAATCTTTTCAAGCCGACAGATCGGGCAAACATTTCTCATTCTAGTTTCGAAGGCCAATGATGTTCACATTCCAAGGAATCAGGTCTCAGAACGAGTTGTGACATTTGAGATTTTTGTCTGTAATTCCTCCTGTTCTAATATCCTGTAAAAACAATTTACAAAGACATCACTGTCAGTACAGGATAGAAATTCAGAACAGACAATTCTAGTTTCTCTGAAACATTCTTTCCTCTCTCATTCCCCAAAAGCTGTAAATCTCCATCCCACACACTCTCCCTCCATTCTCACTCTGCTGTATCTAATATTCACCCTCCCAATTCTCCTGAAGGTGCTTATTCAGACTGATTGACAGATCCATGGTCACTGCTTCCTGTCCTGTACACAGATAATAACAAATTGAAGATTTTGGCGGTCATTTGCCCATCGAGCTTGCTCAACCCTTCAATGAGCTCAATGGCCGATCTACCTCAGCAGCATTTTCCAACTCTAACTCCATATCCCTTGATGACTTCAATAACTCGAAACCTATCAATCTCGGTCCTGAAATACTTGATCATTGAGGCTCCACAGTCCTCTGCAGTCGAGAATTCCAAAGCTCCGTCACATCCTCAAGTAAGGAATTAATTCCTCATCTCAGCTTTCTCTCCATTTTACTGCCTGTTCCCCATAACCCTTGGCTCCCGTGTCAATCAGAAATTTGTCCAATGCATCCTTGACTGAATCCAAATATATAATTTTGCTACAGTACAATATTACAAGACTAGCAATAATAATAAATGTACTTTATGACAGAAACATCACTAATATATCTAATCTATACCAAATAACAACACTAGGCATATTTCTGTTTGATATTTACTGTCCCTTTGAATGTCAGCCATCTCCTGGGGAATGCAGCCCTTTAATTGTGAACATTAGGAAAGAGACCATCCTTTTCGCCAGACAAATAAATGTGTCAAGCTGAGGGAGCAAAGGATGTCAATGTCTTTAAGAGAGAGAGAGACCTGAACCAAGCTGTCCAGAGTCTGCACCTTCCCTGGATTCACTTCCTTTCCCTTCAGTTGCTGCAAATGACCAATTGAAGATCAGAATGAGAAAAGAAATGGAAAGGGGGAGAAAAGAAAGTGTTTTACTCACAGATGTTGGAGACAGGAGGAAGTTTCAGCCTGTGTGAAGCTCAATGTTCATCCACACAAAGCCCGCGCGCTGATTGACTAGAGGACCAGGGTCCTTCCGGTCCTCCAACTCGTTGCACTGGTCAACACCTCACAGGAAGGTCCGGAGTGAGCGCTTTCTTGCACATGCGCAGCTTATCCTCTCCCTTCGACATGCGCAGTCCCGGGAGGGGGCGATCTGGAGGCGGCTTCTCGCTCTGGCCGGAACCGTCAGCCGGTTGCCTGGAAACCATGTCTCGAGGAGATGAAAGGGGAACGATAGCTGTCCGGGCGCCGGGCCTGCGCACTGGAACCCGGAGACGTCACCGCGGAGCAGACTGATTCCGATTGGCTGATTCAGGCATGGCATCATTGTGACGTCACAAGCGGAAGTTAGACTTCAGATTAAAACTTCCTCTGGGCAACATCTGGGAAGAAATCAATGTCTCCCTGTTTCCATTTCTTTTCTCATTCGGGGGAGGGGGGGGGGGGCATTGGTGGCTTGTAGCAACTGAAGGGAAAGGAAATGAATCAAGTCTGCATGTTGCACACATTTTTAGTCCAGTAATATAAACATATATCTGTCTGGCAGCCTGCATGAAGATTTGCATGTCTCTGTGTCCAGGACAGGAAGCAGTGAGCATGGATCTGTCACTCAGCCTGAATCAGCACCTTCAGCAGAATAAATATTAGATACAGCAGAGTGAGAATGGAGGGAGAGTGTTGGAGGTGGAGAATTACAGTTTTTGAGGAATGAATGAGGAAAATTGTTCTGTAGAAACTAGAACTGCCTGTTCTGAGTTTGTATCCTGTACTGACAGTAGTGTCTTTTTGTCACCTTTTACAGGATATTAGAAGGTGAGGATTTACAGAAAGAAATTTTAAACACAGATTTACACCAAATTCTGACTGCGCACTCAATTTATCGGATGTTGAATATTAACAGCTTTTAAATATAGATGGACAAATGGTTGTCTGTACTGTCTACTTCAGAAGGCTATAACCATCAGTGTGAGTGGAAAAGTACCGAGACACACAAACACACCCGAATGAGAGTGTTCCAGTGCACACAGCCTGAAAATACATTGCACCATTCATAGCGGGGGGAGACTGTACCCTTGTCAGGCTTCCGTTGATTGTCTAGCCTTGAGAGACACATGGATATCCACACCATGGCGAAACGGTGGAAATGTGGAGACTGTGGGAAGGGATTTCGGTACCCATCTGCACTGGAAACTCATCAACGCAGTCACGCTGGGACGAGGCCATTCAGCTGCTTGAAGTGTGGAAAGGAATTCAGTGATCCATCCAGCCTGTGGCGACACCAGCGAGTTCACACCAGGGAGAGACCGTTCACCTGCACTGAATGTGGGAAGCGATTCACTCAGTTACATAATCTGCGGACACACCAGCGATTTCACACAGGGGAGAGGCCGTTCACCTGCTCTCACTGTGGGAAGGGATTCAGTCAGTTAGCCCACCTGCTGTCACATCAGCGAATACACACAGGTGAGAAGCCGTTCAGATGTTCTGTATGTGGGAAAAGTTTCATTCAGTCATCCACCCTGCAGACACACGAGCGAGTTCACACTGGGGAGAGGCCGTTCACCTGCTCTTTGTGTGGTAAGGGATTCACTAATTTATCCACCCTGCAGACACACCAGCGAATTCACACTGGGGAGAAGCCGTTCACCTGCTCTGTGTGTGGGAAAGAATTCACCCACTTATTCGCCCTGCAGAGACACCAGCGAGTTCACACAGGGGAGAGACCTTTCACCTGCTCTGCGTGTGGGAAGGGATTCACTCAATCATCCAGCCTGGTCAGACACATTGTCACTCACACCAATGAGAGACCGTTTAAATGCTCTGACTGCGGGAGGGATTTCAAAAGCTCTCAAGTATTGATGGTCCACCAGCGCATTCACACTGAGGAGAGACCGTTCAGCTGCTCTCACTGCACAAAGAGGTTTCAAGCATCATCCACACTGCGGAGACACCAGCGAATACACAAGTGAAATAAAGGGGTTGGATTCTGCTGTTATTGCTGCTGTTAATCACATCGAGGACTGAACCATGTTCATTCTGGCACTTGGTGAAGTGGGTGGGGGGGTCAATGGTTTCTGCTGGACTGGTCGATCTCACAACTTTGTTTCCTTGGTGCTGATGTTCTTTGAGCCTGGGAGAGCACATTTCCCTGAAATGATCCACAAAATCTGATGAAGGGCATTTATTTTATCCCAGATAGTAAATAGTGCTTTCCCCCCAGTACAAGCAGATGTAAAATACATTTAAAATAACTGGAAAAAGTAGCAGATCTGGCAGCATCTGTGGAGAGAGAAACAGAGTTAATGTTTCATGAACAATGTAACTACTTCAGAACTAAAGAGAGGGAGAAATGTGATGGGTTTGATGTTGGTGAGAAAGTTGGGGGGAGAGGGACAAGTAGAGCAAAAGGTAAAGTCAGCGATTGGTTCGAGGGTGGGTGAGATTAAATGACAAAAATGTCCTGGAACAAAAGGCAAAGGGAGAGGTAATGGTTGTAGTAAAGAAACAAAGCATTGGTCCAGAGTAAGTGTTAATGGCAGAATAAAGGACAGCTCTGTCTGGAAGCAAAAAACATGAAAACAAGATGCAGACTGGCACTCGGCAAAAAAATACAAATCAAAGTGGAGGAGAGAGTTCAGGGTGTGAAGTTGTTGAACTCAATGTTGAGCCCAGAAGGCTGTAAAGTGCCTCATTGGAAGATGAGGGGCTGTTGGTCCAGCTTGTGTTGGGCTTCTCCGGAACATTGCAGCAGGCCGAGGACAGAAATGTGAGCCTGAGAGCAAGGTGGTGAATCCTAATGGCAGCAAGCGGAAGGTCAGGGTCATTCTTGTGGACTGAGCGGAGGAGTTCCACAAAGAGGGCAGGGGACAGGCTACAGATGAATTAAAGTGTAGCTGAACCCATTGCACGATGGGAAATTTGGTCCAATATCACAATAAAAAGTGCCCAATGATAGAAACCACAGGTGTCCAGACACAAGACCTACCACGGTGAGCAACAAGGAAGGTCTTATTCAAAAAATAGGAACTTTGTATCCAAAAGGAGAAAGGGACATTGAAACCAGGCAACCACAGCCATTTGCTGAGCAAGAGAGTCACCTGACCTTTGTCCTTGCAACGGGCTATTAAGGTAGGAAGCAGCACAGGAACATGAAACATGTGTTCTCATTACCAGACTCTGGGAAGAATGATCTCGGCTACATGAGTGTCTTAAACATGAGTCAGCAAACATTCGAGAAGGGGAAGAAATGGTATAAAGGTACAGTAGCCAAAGACTCAGGATGGACAACCCTGGAGTGAAAACACTGGGAACTACCACTGCAGAAGAGATCAGCGAAGTACCCCCAGAGAAGAGCCTGCGAGCTGTTCTGGGGGTGATACTTGAGTTTGATTTGGGAGTTGAGTAACATTAATTCGGACATTGAGGTAAAGAGTCTGTGCAACATTCATTGAGTTAAAGTGTCTGTGACAAGGGTAATGGAGCTGTTAGCGGAATTTGGGTGCTTCTCGGGCTATAAGTTAAATTTAGGCAAGAGTGAGGTATTTGTAGTACACCCGGGTGATCAGGAGGCGGGAATTGGGAGACTCCTATTTAAGAGGGCAGTGAAGAGTTTCAGATACCTGGGGGTGCAGGTGGCCAGGAGTTGGGGGACTGTCCATAAGCTTAATTTTACCAGGCTGGTGGAGCAGATGGAAGAGGAATTTAAAAGGTGGGACATGGTGCCGCTATCGTTGGCGGGTAGAGTGCAGTCCATCAAAATGACGGTTCTCCCGAGGTTCTTGTTCCTTTTTCAGTGTTTGCCCATCTTTATCCCTAGGGCCTTTTTTAGAAGGGTTACGAGCAGCATCATGAGCTTTGTTTGGGCGCATGGGACCCCGAGGGTGAAGAGGGTCTTCTTGGAGCGGGGTAGAGATGGGGGGGGCTGGCGTTACCCAATCTCTCGGGGTATTATTGGGCGGCCAATGTGTCGATGGTGCGCAAGTGGGTAATGGAGGGGGAGGGGGCAGCATGGAAACGGATGGAGAGGGCGTCCTGTGGAGATACAAGCCTGGGGGCCCTGGTAACGGCGCCGTGGCCACTCCCTCCTACGAGGTATACCACGAGTCCGGTGGTGGCAGCCACCCTCAAGATTTGGGGGCAGTGGAGGCGACATAGGGGAGAAGTGGGGGGCTCGATGGAGGCTCCGTTAAGGGGGAACCATAGGTTCGTCCCCGGGAACATTGATGGGGGGATTTCAGGGTTGGTACAGAGCGGGCATCAGACAGCTGAGGGACCTGTTTATTCATAGAATTTACAGTGCAGAAGGAGGCCATTCAGCCCATCGAGTCTGCACCGGCTCTTGGAAAGAGCACCCTACCCAAGGTCAACAACTCCACCCTATCCCCATAACCCAGTAACCCCACCCAACACTAAGGGCAATTTTGGACACTAAGGACAATTTATCATGGCCAATCCACCTAACCTGCACATCTTTGGACTGTGGGAGGAAACCGGAGCACCCGGAGGAAACCCACGCACACACGGGGAGGATGTGCAGACTCCGCACAGACAGTGACCCAAGCCGGAATCGAACCTGGGACCCTGGAGCTGTGAAGCGATGTTTATTGATGGGAGGTTTGCGAGCCTGGGGGAGTTGGAGGAGAAATTTGGGCTCCCCCCAGGGAACATGTTCAGGTATCTGCAGGTAAAGGTATTTGCTAGGCGGCAGGTGGAGGGATTTCCTTCGCTTCCCGCGAGGGGGGTGAGCGACAGGGTGCTTTCGGGGGTCTGGGTCGGAGAGGGGAAGATATCTGATATCTACAAGGTTATGCAGGAGGCGGAGGAGGCGTCAGTAGAGGAGCTGAAAGCTAAGTGGGAGGGGGAACTGGGGGAACAGATCGAAGACGGGACATGGGCTGATGCCCTGGAGAGGGTTAATTCTTCCTCCTCGTGTACGCGGCTTAGCCTCATCCAATTCAAGGTGCTGCACCGGGCCCACATGACTGGGACGAGGATGAGTCGGTTCTTTAGGGGTGAAGACAGGTGTGTCAGGTGCTCGGGAGTCCAGCGAACCATGCCCATATGTTCTGGGCATGCCCGGCGCTGGAGGAGTTCTGGAAGGGGGTGGCGAGGACAGTGTCGAGGGTGGTGGGATCCAGGGTCAAGCCAGGATGGGGACTCGCGATTTTGGGGTTGGGGTGGAGCCGGGAGTGCAGGAGGCGAAAGAGGCCGGTGTGCTGGCCAATGCGTCCCTAGTAGCCCGGCAAAGGATCTTGCTACAATGGAAGGATGCGAGGCCCCCAAGCGTGGAGACCTGGATCAATGACATGGTGGGTTTCATTAAGCTAGAGAAGGTCAAATTCGCCCTGAGAGGGTCGGTACAAGGGTTCTTTAGGCGGTGGCAACCTTTTCTCGACTTTCTGGCTCAACGATAGGGTACGGGGACAGTAGCAGCAGCAACCCCGGGGGGGAGGGGGGGAAGGGGGAGGGAAAAGGTGGGGGGGGGGGGGCGGACGATGACTATGTTTGTTTATTTAATTTAAATTTATTTTGAAGTTCTTTTGTTGTTCATTGGGGTTGGGGGGTGGGGGATGGGATACATGTGTCGATACGGTCTGGGCGTGGTACGTTTATTATGGGTTATTTTGTTGCATTTCATTGTTTGTCGTTATGTTTTATATTTTCTGTAAAAAATTCCAATAAAAATTATATTTTTTTAAAAAGTGTCTGTGACAAAATATTCTGTGTGACATTTATCGAGTTTAAAGTTTGTGTGACAGATCAGTACAAATAAAAAGTCTTTAAGTGAAATCAGTCTTGTGTAGTTTGTTTGACTTGTCAGTTGTGAACCCTCACGGAGAACAGGAGGCAACAAAAGAGAAGCCATTTGGGTCCAGAATATGGTGAACATCAGTTTACTCTGCTTGCCTTTGATCCTCGAGTCATTTTCTGTTTTTTAACCATCTTCAGTTTCATTAACAACCTTTATCAGTAATGTTAATAATTGGGGGAAAATAAGATTTCAAAAGATGAAATTGGGATAAAATAAAACAGGGAGTTGATTTAGTGTGGCCAATCCACCTCGCCTGCACATCTTTGGGTTATGGGGGTGAAACCTATGAAAACACGGGGAGAATTTGCAAACTCCACACGGACTGAGACCCAGAGCCGGGATTGAACCTGGCACCTCGGAGCTGTGAGGCAGCAGTGATACCCACTGTGCCAATGTGCTGCCCGTTTTACAATATATTAAGTGTAAAAGGATAACTAGGGAAAGAGTAGGGCCCATTAGGGACCACAATGGTAATTTGTGTGTGGAGCCAGAGGAAATAGGTAGGGTTCTAAATGAATACTTTGTGTTGATGTTCACTCATGAGTGGGACAATGTGGGTACAGCAATCAGGGAGATGGACTGTGATCAAATTAAAGAGGTTACATAGACAGAGAGGCTCTGAGTGGTCTGGCAGGCTTTAAAGTAGACAAACACCAGAGGAGGTGAAATGTATCCCAGGGTGTTGATGGAGGAAAGGGAGGAAATAGCAGGGGCACTGGCAATGATATTCCATTCCTCTCTGGCCACAAGAGAGGTGCTAGAAGACTGGAGGATAGCCAATGTGGTACCATTATTCATGAAGGGAGGATGGGATAAACCAGGAAACTACAGGCCAGTCAGTCTAACCTCAGTGGTGGGGAAACTATTGGAAGCAATTCTGAGGGACAAAATTAATCTGCATTTGGAAAGGCAGGGGTTAATCAAGAATATGATGTAGAGATGCCGGCGTTGGACTGGGGTGAGCACAGTAAGAAGTCTTACAACACCAGGTTAAAGTCCAACAGGTTTGAGATGAAATGAAATGAGATGAAAATGAAAATCGCTTATTGTCACGAGTAGGCTTCAATGAAGTTACTGTGAAAAGCCCTTGGTCGCCACATTCCGGCGCCTGTCCGGGGAGGTTGATACGGGTATCGAACCGTGCTGCTGGCCTGCTTGGTCTGCTTTAAAAGTCAGCGATTTAGTCCAGTGTGCTAAACCAGTGTTTCAAACACTAGCTTTCGGAGCACTGCTCCTTCCTCAGGTGAATGAAGAGGTCTGTTCCTTGAATTGGACATCTCCGGAAGGCCGCTGCCAGAGACTCGACATGTATGCTCAAGCCGTCAGGAATCGCGTCAATGCCAGATTCATCAGTTGCATTCACAAGACAGCCCCGAACGTTACCCAAGCACAACGCAACGCCATCCCCGCTCTCAAGGCCAACTGCAACACCGTCATCAAACCAGCAGACAAAGGATGGGCCACCATCATACTGAACAAAACAGACTACTGCAAAGACGTGTACCGACAACTCAACAACCAGGAACACTACAGACAGTTATCCAACCAAGGAACATACCCGCCAACTCAACAGACCTTCAGAGCACCTTACGTGCTCTCATCCCACGTAATCCCCATTGGAGATCTCTACTGCCTCCTGAAAATACACAAGGCCAACACGCCAGGCCGTCCTATCGTTTCAGGCAATGGGATCCTGTGTGAGAACCTCTCTGGCTACATCGAGGGCATCTTGAAACCCATCATACAAGGTACGCCCAGCTTCTGTCGCGACATGACGGACTTCCTACAGAAACTCAGCACCCATGGACCAGTTGAACCAGGAACATTCCTCGTCACAATGGATGTCTCGGCACTCTACACCAGCATCCCCCATGACAACGGCATTGCTGCAACAGCCTCAGTACTCAACACCGACAACTGTCAATCTCCAGACGCAATTCTGCAACTCATCCGCTTCATTCTGGATCACAACGTCTTCACCTTCGACAACAAGTTCTTCATCCAGATGCATGGAACAGCCATGGGGACCAAATTTGCACCTCGATATGCCAACATCTTCATGCACAAATTTGAACAAGACCTCCTGACCACACAGGACCTTCAACCGACGTTATACACCAGATACATCAATTACATTTTTTTCCTTTGGACCCAAGGTGAAGAATCACTGAAACAACTACACGATGAGATCAATATGAAATAAAATGAAATGAAAATCGCTTATTGTCACAAGTAGGCTTCAAATGAAGTTACTGTGAAAAGCCCCTAGTCGCCACATTCCGGCGCCTGTTCGGGGAGGCTGTTACGGGAATCGAACCGTGCTGCTGGCTTGCCTTGGTCTGCTTCCAAAGCCAGCGATTTATCCCAGTGAGCTAAACAGCCCCAGTTCTTCCCCACCATCAGACTCACCATGGACTACTTTCCAAAATCAGTTGCATTCTTGGACACACTCATCTCCATTAAGGACAGTCACCTCAGCACTTCGCTTTACTGCAAGCCCATGGATAACCTCACGATGCTGCACTTCTCCAGCTTCCACCCTAAACACATTAAAGAAGCCATCCCCTATGGACAAGCCCTCCATGTACACAGGATCTGCTCAGATGAGGAGGAGCGTAACAGACATCTAGAGACGCTGAAAGATGCCCTTGTACGAACGGAATATGGCCTTTGACTCATTGATCAACAGTTCCAACGCACCACAGCAAAAAGCCGCACCAACCTCCTCAGAGGACAAACACGGGACACAACCGACAGAGTACCCTTCGTCGTCCAGTACTTTCCCGGAGCGGAGAAACTACGACATCTTCTTCGCAGCCTTCAACACATCATCGATGAAGATGAACATCTTGCCAGTAAACTACCCAGCCTTCAGAACAGAGACCACGACACCACACAACCCTGCCATTGCAATCTCTGCAAGACGTGCCAGATCATTGACATGGATACCACCATTACATGTGAGAACACCACCCACCAGGTATGCGGTACATACTTGTGTGACTCGGCCAATGTTGTCTACCTCATACGCTGCAGGAAAGGATGTCCGAAGAGTGGTACATTGGCGAGACCATGCAGATGCTGCGACAATGAATGAACAGACATCGTGTGACAACCGCCAGGCAGGAATGTTCCCTTCCAGTCGGGGAACACTTCATCAATCAAGGGCGTTCAGCCTCCGATCTCCGGGTAAGCGTTCTTCAAGCGCGACAATGCAGAATCGCTGAGCAGAAACTTATAGCCAAGTTCTGCACACGTGTGCAGCCTCAACCAGGACCTGGGATTCATGTTGCCTTACATTCATCCCCCACCATCTGGCCTGGGTTGTGAAATCCTTCCAACTGCCCTGGCTTGAGACAATTCACACTTCTTTAACCTGGGGTTAACCCACTCTCTGGATCTGTAAAGATTTAATTACCTGCAAATGCTTGCATTGTAAGTATTGTCTGGCATCTTTGACTTTGTCTATATATATGTTTCTGAAACATACCTCTTCATTCACCTGAGGAAAGAGCAGTGCTCCGAAAGCTCGTGTTTGAAACAAACCTGTTGGACTTTAACCTAGTGTTGTAAGACTTCTTACTGTAATCAAGAATAGTCAACATGGTTTTGTTAAGGGCAGGTCATGTCTGACCAACTTGATTGATTTTTTCAAAGAGGTGACCAGGTCTGGAGATGAGGGAAATGCATCTGACATTGTTGATTTGGACTTCAGCTCGGCTCTTGATAAGGTCCCACATGGGAGACTAAGATGGTGAGAATCACTGGGATCCAAAGAAATTGGGCAAATTGGATCCAAAATTGGCTGAGTGGCAGGAAGCAGAGGGGGATAGTTGGAGGGGTGTTTTTCTGACTGGAAGCCTGTGTCTAGTGGGGTCCCACAGGGGTCAGTGTTGGTGCCTTGCTGTTTCTGGTTTATATAAATGGCTTAGACATGAATGTAGGAGGGTTGATCAGTAAGTTTGCGGGTGACATGAAAATTGGTGGGGTGGTAAATAGTGAGGAGGATAGCTTTAGATTACAGGAGAATATAGACGGGCAAGACAATTAAGGGAATACATGATAAATGGCAGCACCCTGGGAAGCACTGAGCATCAGGGGGTCCTTGGTGTACATGTACACCAGGCCCTTAAGGTAGCAGGGCTGGTGGAGACAGTGGGTGAGGCATATGGTATACTTGCCTTTATTAGCCAAGGCTGAGAGTTTAAATGCAGGGTGAAGCTGGAAATGTATGAAATGTTGGTTAGGCCACAGCTAGAGTATTGTGTGCAGTTCTGGAATCCACATTATAGGAGGGTGTGATAACACGGGAAAGGCTGCAGAGGAGATTTACCAGGATGTTGCCTGGGCTGGAGAGTTTTAGTTATGAAGAGAGATTGGATAGACAGGGGTTGCTTTCCTTTGAGCAGTGGAGACTGAGGGGAGACTTGATTGTGATGTATAAAATTATGAGGGGCAGAGATAGAGTTGATAGGAAGAAATATTTCCCCTTTTTGGAAGGATCAATCACCAGGGGACATGGGTTTAAGGTATGGGGCAGGAGGTTTAGAGGGGGAAAAATGTTTTCACGCAGAGTGGAATGAGTTTGGAACTTACTGCCAGGGTCCCAGGTTCGATTTTCCCCTTGGGTCACTGTCTGCAGACTCTGCACGTTCTCCCTGTTCTGCGCGGGTTTCCTCCGGGTGCTCTGGCTTCCTCCCACAAGTCCCAAAAGACCTGCTGTTTGGTCATTTGGATATTCTGAATTCTCCCTCCGAACAGACGCCGGGAAGTGGAGACTAGGGGCTTTTCGCAGTAACTTCATTGCAGTGTTAATGTAAACCTACTTGTGTCAATAAAAATTATTATTATTAGACGTGCATTTGCGATGCCAAGGCTATGGGCCAAGTGCTGGATAATGGGATTAGAATAGTTAGGTGATTGTTTCTGACCAGTGCAGACGCAATTGACCGAAGGGCCATTTCTGTGCTGTAGGACTCTATGAGATCTTATTTTAATTTTTGAAGCAATGAGTTGTTCTGACCTGCCTCAAAGCAGATTCAAAAGTATCTTTCTAAAGGGTAAATACTTGAAAGGGAAGAATTTACAGGGCTGTGGGCAAAGCAGTTGGATGAATCAGTGATTCCTTTCAAAGAGATAGCAGGGGCATGATGGGCTGAATGGACGCCTCCTGCAGCCTGTGAATCTGAGCCTCCTGCTTTTGTGCAGGTTTAAAGGGACAGATTTCATTGCAGCCTCTTCCCTGTATAGGTATTTAAAGAGACGAGTTTCTCTTTAGCTCCGAGTGACCGATATAACAATTGGCTGGAGGCCCATTTCCCAGTCAGTCCTCCAGCACCTTCCTGTCTATTAGTGCGACGCCCATGACAGTTCTCCAACTGGGCACAGGCCCCGTTATTCTCAGCTAAATTCAGCCCTCAGCTCCGTTGCCTGGCTGTCATTGACACGAGCAATAGAGACAGAAAGGTGCCCGAGGCTCAAATGGGAAGTCAAAACTTGTGGCTCGAAACAAACACTTCAATATTAGTCAGTCAAATCCATGTTATTTATACTGGGGTTTTTATTATTAGATTTAGGCACTGGAGGCAAAGGGTAAAAAGGTTTTAAAAGGTAACTTTCCCTTTATAGTGTCAGTCATGGCTCAGTGGGCAGCTCTCACCTCTGGGTTAGAAGGTTGTTGGTTCAAATCCCAGTCCAGACCCAAGGACAAGAATCACATCCAGCCTTTCTTGTCCCAGCATTGAGGGAGTGCTGCACTGTCAGAACCTTCTTTCAAATAAGATGTTAAATTGAGGCCCTGTCATCATAGAATTTACAGTGCAGAAGGAAGCCATTTGGCCGATCGAGTCTGCACCGGCTCTTGGAAAGAGCACCCTACCCAAGCCCACACCTCCACCATAACCCCTGCCGACATTAAGGGCAATTTAGAATGGCCAATCCACCGAACTTGCACACCTTTGGGCTATGGGAGGAAACCGGAGCACTCAAAGGAAACCTACGCAGACACGGGGAGAACGTGCAGACTCTGCTTAGACAGTGACGCCATTCCGGGAATCGAACCTGGGACCCAGGAGCTGTGATGCAATAGTGCTAACCATTGTGCTACCGTGCCGCCCGTGTCTGCCCCTCTCAGGTGGGTGTAAAAGTTCCCACAGTCACTATTTTGAAGAAGAGCAGAGGAGTTATCCCCTGTGTCCTGGTCAATATTTATCCCTCAATCAACATCACTAAAAACAGATCATCTGCTCATTATCACATTGCTGTGTGTGGGATCTTGCTGTGTGTAAATTGGCTGCTGCGTTTCCTACATTACAACAGTGACTCCACTTCAAAAGCACTTAATTGACTTTCGAGCACTTTGGGACGTCCTGTGGTTGTGAAAGGCGCTACAGAAATGCAAGTTTTAAAATTGAAGATTTGTGTTATCTGATCTTGTTATCTGGAAATTAATTGATTTTAGCCACCCCCAACTTACCATTTAATAAATTCACTTTGGTTCAGGCAAGATTTTAAACAACTGAGACAAAGGGAGAATTCTTTAAATAAAACATTTTAAAATAAGTTTATTAAATGAAAAAGGTTTACTGAACAACTTTAAGACATTGACTTTTCCAACTTCATGTGGGTGATCAGTCTGTAGCAGCGTAACCCTCTCTGGCTCCTTCTTTGACAGTAATTCTTGTGGAATTCAGCCTCGGGAGTCTGGCTCCTTCTTTGACAGTAATTTCCTTGGAACTCAGCCTCTGGATCTTCAGTACTTGGCCAGCAAGGAAGACCTTCAGAACCTCTACTTTTATCCCCAAAGTGACCAATACCTCACGTCAGAGTTGGGCCTGTTGTAACATGACCATTGGTCAATTTGGTCACTGGATTAATTTAATTGGATCCCCAATTACTGACACCACCTTCTCTCATTATCTCAGACAGGAATACAATAGAGCTGTTTCATACTATCCCTTTATCTGATTCTATACAATCCCTTATTCAGAGTTTCAAATGTTGAGGCGAATCAGAGTTTGAAGGTCTCTCTTGCCAGTACATTTATCCTCATTGCACATTTTTTACATACATAGCAATTAAGTGTTTACATTTTTACAGCAAATAAAACTCAAGCCGTGATCTAATGGCCATATTGATCCAGGCGAGCCGGTTAGTCCGCTGGAGAGTCCGGAATTGGGAACCACGCCAAGCGCTAATCAGTTTCCGACCTAACCAGCCCACTCCCGTTGGCGAGGTCGAGCGCCAATGAAGGCCAATCTCCATCTCATTAACGGAAGGACCCTCTAATAGCCCCCGGTGATCTAACCGGCTCCCCAGCGAGCGGTCAAGCGGGCGCCGAGTGTTACTGGTCCACACAGACATGGACCAGGCATCACGGCACCCGAGGGGTCTCCCAGGCCATTGGAGGCCCTGGAGTGGTCAGGGTGGACCCCTGGCCTTCCCCTGGAACATGGGTACCTTGGCACTGCCGGATGGCACCTTGGCACTGAAAACTTGGGTATATCACATTGTGCCCATTCATGAAGATCACTCAAAGACTGAGGCTTGATTTTCTCTCCATTTCAAATACCGTGTGAAAATCCAAACTCAATATATCATGAAATTATTAGATTTAAAACAGAACAAGCTGTTGGGATTCACTGCCTGACAATGGTGCCTGAAGTAAATTCAACTGTAACTTTCAAAAGGGAACTGGACAGATTCTGTGGGAAAAGAAACTTGCAGAGCGATGGGACTAATTAGATAGTTCATTCAAAGTGCTAGCATGGGAATGATGGGCGGGATGGCCTCTTTCTGTGCTCTCTGAGACTTGTTTGTATATGAAGAAAGTGGGAAATTCCTGGAAGCCACTTCCTATGAGGGGGGTAGAAGCAGAGATGTTGGAATGTTTCCAAAGGGAAATTGGATGGGCTTTTGAGGGAAATAAGCCGACAGGGATATGAGAAAAGAACGGGGCAATGGTTTGATCTACAGAGATCCACAAGTTGTGAATCTTTGGAATTATCTACCCCAGAGGGCTGTGGGAGCTCAGTCACTGAGTGTGTTTAAAGCAGAGACTGACAGATTTCTAAATACCAATAACACAAAACGTTATAGGGATAGTGGGGGGGGGGGGGGGGGGGGGGGGGGGAGGCATTGAAGTGGATGATCAGCCATGATCGTATTGAATGGTGAATCATGCTCGATGGGCTGAATTGACCAACTCCTGCTCCTATGTTCCAGTAACACAAAGATAGGCAGGAAAGTAAATTGCGAAGAGGACATAAGGAACTTAAAACATGATCACAACTCCATCCGTGGAGAGACAACTTGAGGTGATTGTCTCCCTGGACAGAGAAAAGACCTTTGGCAGAGTTGAGTGGAAGTGCCTCATAGAGGTACTGGAGCGGTTTGGGCTTGGAACAGGGTTCATTGCCTGGATGAAACCCCCTGTATAATGCCCCCACCAGCTCTAAATACTTCCAGCCGCACAGAGGCACAAGGCAGGGATGACTGTTATCCCCGCTGCTATTCGCCCTGGCGATCAAACCACAAGTGATCGGGCTGAGGGTGGCAAAGAAGTGGAAAGGGATCCGGGAGGAGACACAGAGCTTTGCTCGATGCAGATGATCTGCTCATCTACATCTCAGACCCGCAAAGCAGCATGGGAGGAATTATGGGGCTTTTGAAAGAGTTTGGAACCTTTTTGGGCGACAAAATTAACCGGAGCAAAAGCGAGATCTTCCCGGTGAATCCGCAAGGGGGAGGAGCAGAGCTGGAGTGGCTGCCGTTTAAACAGGCCCGGCACATATTCCACTACCTGGGGATCCAAATCGCTCATCACTGGACAGGGATCCACAACTGGAACCTGACCAGCCTGACGGAGGAGGTATAACAGGACCTGCAGAGATGGAACACACTCCCACTCACCCTGGCGGGGAGGGTGCAGACGATCAAAATGAACATACTGCCCAGGTTTATCTCCCTTAAGGGGCGATATGTTTTTCAGAAAACATTTTATTGAAGCATTTGTGATTTTCAGTTCAACAATTTAACATTCAAAACAAGCGAGCGGACCGACACCCGCAACAACATCACCATAAAATACCCAACTCCCGCCCCCCCCCCCCACCACCCCCCCCCCCCGCCCGAGCTGCTAACTCCCCGTATATTAGATTCCCCGTCCTTATTTTACACTGCCGAGCCTCCCATTCCCCCCCCCCCGCCGAGCCTCCCATTCCCCCCCCCCGCCGAGCCTCCCATTCCCCTCCGCCGAGCCTCCCATTCCCCCCCCCCGCCGAGCCTCCCATTCCCCCTCCCCCCCGCCGAGCCTCCCATTCCCCCCCCCCCGCCGAGCCTTCCATTCCCCCCCCCGCCGAGCCTCCCATTCCCCTCCGCCGAGCCTCCCATTCCCCCCCCCCGCCGAGCCTCCCATTCCCCCCCCCCCCGCCGAGCCTCCCATTCCCCCCGCCGAGCCTCCCATTCCCCCCCGCCGCCGAGCCTCCCATTCCCCCCCCCCACGCCGAGCCTCCCATTCCCCCCGCCGAGCCTCCCATTCCCCCCCCCCACGCCGAGCCTCCCATTCCCCCCGCGAGCCTCCCATTCCCCCCCCCCCACGCCGAGCCTCCCATTCCCCCCGCCGAGCCTCCCATTCCCCCCGCCGAGCCTCCCATTCCCCCCCCCCCCCGCCGAGCCTCCCATTCCCCCCCCCGCCGAGCCTCCCATTCCCCCCCCCCCCCGCCGAGCCTCCCATTCCCCCCCGCCGAGCCTCCCATTCCCCCCCTGCCTAGCCTCCCATTCCCCCCCGGCGAGCCTCCCATTCCCCCCGCCAAGCCTCCCATTCCCCCCGCCGAGCCTCCCATCCCCTCCCCCCCCGCCGAGCCTCCCATTCCCCCCCCGCCGAGCCTCCCCATTCCCCCCCTGCCCTAGCCTCCCATTTCCCCCCCCCAGCCGAGCCTCCCATTCCACCCCCGCCGAGCCTCCCATCCCCCCCGTCGAGCCTATCATCCCCCCCCGCCGAGCCTCCCATTCCCCCCCCGCCGTGCCTCCCATTCCCTCCCCCCGCCGTGCCTCCTATTCCCCCCCCGCCGAGCCTCCCATTCCCCCCCGCCGAGCCTCCCATTCCCCCCCTGCCTAGCCTCCCATTTCCCCCCCCCAGCCGAGCCTCCCATTCCACCCCCGCCGAGCCTCCCATCCCCCCCCATCGAGCCTATCATCCCCCCCCCCGAGCCTCCCATTCCCCCCCCGCCGTGCCTCCCATTCCCCCCCCCCCGCCGTGCCTCCCATTCCCCCCCGCCCCCCCCCCCCCCCCCCCTTACTGCTGACAGTCAGTTTTCCTGGAAGAGAAGACTTCCGGTCAGCAAGCGGAGCGGTCGCAAGGTGAGGGGCTCCCGTAGCGGTGGAGAACAGGGAAGGGAAGGGAAAGGACGCGCACCCCCCCCCCCCCTACAAAACAAACCGGTCACCGAGGGATCCTCGGCGGCAGCGGCGGCAGCAGCAGGAGCAGCGGCAGGAGAGGCCCGGGCGGCGGCAGAGCGGAGCGGCGTCTACATCCCCCCCCCCCCCCCCCCCCCCCCCCCCCCCCCCCCCCCCCCCAGGGGCCGGAGCGGAGCAGCGTCCAGACCCCCCCCCCCAAAGGAGCGGCGTCCATACCCCCCCCCCCCCCAAGGAGCGGAGCGGAGCGGCGTCCATACCACCCCCCCCCAAGGAGCGGAGCGGAACGGCGTCCATAACCCCACCCCCCCCCCCCCCCCCCCCCCCAAGGACCAGAGCGGAGTCTACCCTCCCCCCCCCCCCTCAAGGGCCGGAGCGGAGCGGCGTCCATACCCCCCCCCCCCCAAGGGCCGGAGGGGAGTCTACCCCCCCCCCCCCCCCCCCAAGGAGCGGAGCGGAGCGGCGTCCCATACCCCCCCCAAGGGCCGGAGGCGGTGTCTACCACCCCCCCCCCCCCCCCAGGGCCGGAGCGGAGGTCTCCCCCCCCCCCCCCCAAACAGGCCCGGAGCCGCGTCTCCCCCCCCCCCCCCAGCAGGCCCGGAGCGGAGTCTCCACATACACCCCCCCCCCAAAAAAAAAACCGGCAGCAGCCACCACGTGGCAAGAACAAAGAACTGGACAGACTCCTCTCACTCTCTCTCTCTCTCTCCTGCGTGAGAGAGGTAGGGGAAAAGTGAGGGGGGGAGAAAAAAAAAGAGTACTTTTATTTTAAAAAAAGTACACTTTTAAAGAGAAAGGGGGAGGGATATATATTATTTTCTCTTTCTCTACACCCACTCCCATCAAAGCAAGCCCACCTGAGGGGAGTTGCATAAAAGGAGGTGGGACAAAATAATTAATAAACAAATAAATAAAATAAAAATCGGGCATCGAAAAAGGGGGAACAGAAAAACAAGGGGAGAAGAAAAGATGAAGGGGAAGGGGGAGAAAAAAACGCCAGAAGGGAGCCAAGGGAAAGGGGGCACCAAAAGCAGGCGGGACAAAAGGCAAGCCTTCTCACGCGAGCGGATTAGCACACGAAGCAGCGGGACGGATGTACCGCCGCATCAAAAAGAGCCGGACAGACAGGTGCCCTCTCCCCTGGGGTTAGAGGGGGGCGTGAACTGGAAGGCAGCCTTTACTGAGGTGGTGAGGGAGCAGCTGCAGGCAATCAAGGCAGAGTTGAAAGCAGACGCAGAGGCCGCAGCACAGGCAGCAGTGGCCAGGGCCATGTCAGGGGTGCAGCAGGCTCTGACCAGATTGGAGGAGAAAGTGGAAGCTCAAGGGAAGAAACTGGAAGCTCAAGGGGGGAAACTGGAAGCCCATGAGGCAACCATTAAGGAGCTAGAGAAAGCAGTGACAGACATGAGCGACCGGGTCACGGCCCTAGAAAGGGAAGTGGCGAGTCTGCGCGCAACGCAGGGGAGCCTGAAGGGCAGGGTAGACGACCAAGAAAACAGCTCGAGAAGGCAAAATGTTAGGATAGTGGGCCTGCCAGAGGGGACTGAGGGTAGAAACCCCACAAAATACGTGGCTGCAATGCTGGGCAACTTAGTGGGCAGGAAAGCTTTCCCCACCCCACCGGATCTGGACAGAGCACATCGGTCGCTGCGCCCGAAGCCCAAGGAAGGGGATCAACCGAGAGCAGTCATAGCCAAACTGCACCGGTACCGGGATAGGGAGGCAATCCTGCGCTGGGCCAAGGAAAATAGAGCCAGCAAATGGGACGGGCACACCATCCGAATATATGAAGACCTTGGAGTGGATATATCTAAGAAACGGGCTGAGTTTAACAGAGCGAAAGCGGCTCTCTACAGGAACAAAGTGCGTTTTGGTATGCTGTACCCAGCGAAGCTCTGGGTCACATACCAAAACAAGGAATATTTCTTTACAGCCCCTGCTGAGGCGAATAGATTCGTCGAGGAGCACGGACTGGAAGAACAGCAGGGGGGGTAGGGACGAGAGGCCCCTGGCAAGGAGCAACGACACGCCAATGGGTAGGATGGGGGAAGAGCAGGCAGAAAACCGTAGAGGCCAGGTAGAGGAGAAGCGAGACAACAACCTCCGAGAGGGGAGCCACCGTAATAGCAGGAAAGCTAGCGCCGGGGGCACACAACAAAGCAGGGCCGCTGCGCACCCCCAACAGGAGGGAAGGCGCCAGGCAGGGGAGGGGGGGGGGGGGGGGTCACCCACCAAAGTCGGGAGAGCAAACGGGGACAGGAATAGGGTATAGAGGAGCAAAGGAGGGGTATACAGGGGAGGAGGGTAGAGGGAGAGACCAGGGGGGGGCACACAGGGAGGGGAAAGGTAGGGTCAAAGGGACAAACAAGGCCAGAAAAGGAACAGGGCTACAAAGTACCACAACCAAGGGCTCGGAACAAGGAACCGCTGCAAGCACCCACCCAGTACGGTCTGTGGGCAAAGGGGCCCCCCAGAGTGCAGGGGACTACCCGCGTGGCGGACACACAGTGGACGGCCATGGCGGGTGCCCCCGGGACAAGGGGAAACCCCGGAGCGCAGAGACCCGACCGCATGGGGAGAGCAGTGATAGTTGCCATCCTGGACGGCCCCCTAACAAAGGGAAACCCCGGAGGGCAGGGGCTCGTCCACCAGACAAATATGGTTAATCCCACAGGAACGAGGGGGCAGAAGCCCCCCACCAGGATAATCACCTGGAACGTAAGGGGACTTAACGGCCCAGTGAAGAGATCCAGAGTCCTCACCCACCTCAGAAATATGAGGGCCGACATAGTCTTCCTCCAAGAGACGCATCTGAGGGAGCAGGACCAACTGCGGGTAAGGAAGGGCTGGGTGGGACAAACCTACCATTCCTGCTATGGGACAAGGGCCAGGGGGGTGGCGATACTGATCGGCAAGAGGACAATGTTTAGGGCGACAAAGACGGTTACAGACCCAGGGGGGCGATATGTCATGGTCAGCGGGGCCCTGGATGGGGCGCCGGTAGTCTTAGTCAACGTGTACGCGCCCAACTGGGACGACACGAGCTTCATCCAAAAGACCATGGCAGAAATCCCGGACATAGCGACGCATCGTCTAATCATGGGGGGGGACTTCAACTGTGTACAGGACCCAAAGACGGACAGATCAAACCCCAAAACGGGGAAAACCTCAAACATGGCAAGGGAACTCGGTCACTTTATGGAGCAGATGGGAGCTGTGGACCCCTGGAGGTTCGCCCACCCGGGGGAGAAAGAATTCTCCTTCTTCTCCCCAGTACACAACGTGTTCTCCAGAATTGACTTCTTTGTGGTGGGGAAAACGGTGCTTCCAGGGATAGACAAGGAGGAATACTCCGCAATTGTGATATCAGACCACGCCCCACACTACATGGACGTGCGGCTGGAGACGGGAAGGGCCCAGCGCCCCACATGGAGGTTGGACGGTGCCTTACTAGCTGACAAGGCCTTCAGCGAAAGGATAGCGCGGACCATAGCGGAGTACACAGAGAACAACCAAAACGGGTAGGTATCATCCTCCACGTTCTGGGAAGCGCTTAAGGCCGTAATAAGAGGGGAAATCATTGCCTTCAAAGCGCAAAGAGATAGGGAGGAAAGGGTGGCTGGGCAGAAGCTGGTCGACTCCATACTGGAGGTAGACCGTAAATACTCCGAGGCCCCGACCGTAGAGCTCCTGGCGGAGAGAAAAGAATTACAAAGGAACTTTGACCTGCTCTCCACCAGGAAAGCAGTGCACCAACTCCGCCAGGCACGCGGGGCCCTGTACGAACACGGAGACAAAGCCAGCCGCCTGTTGGCACACCAGCTGAGAAAGCAGGCAGCCACCAGAGACATTGGGCAAATCAGGGGTACCAGAGGCATGTTGGAAACAGAACCAGAGAGGATTAACAAAACCTTCAAGGCCTTCTACCAAGAGCTGTACACCTCAGAGCCCCCAACGGGGAAGGCTGGGATGAACCGGTTCCTTGATGGACTGGTCATACCAGTCGTGGGAGAGGGAAGGAAACGGGACCTGGAAGCACCACTAGCACTGGGAGAGATCATGGACAGTATCAGCTCCATGCAGACGGGGAAAGCGCCGGGACCGGACGGATTCCCGGCGGACTTCTACAAAAAATTTGCGACAGCGCTGGCCCCGCACCTGCGGGAGATGTTCACAGGCTCGCTAGCTAGGGGCACACTGCCACCCACGTTAGCACAGGCCTCAATCTCGCTGATACCTAAGAAAGACAAAGACCCAACGGAATGTGGGTCATACAGACCCATATCTCTGCTGAACGCAGACGCCAAAATACTGGCCAAAATCCTAGCCAAAAGGCTAGAAGACTGTGTACCTGAGGTGGTCACAGAGGACCAGACGGGCTTCGTCAAAGGTAGACAGCTCACCTCGAACATCAGGCGCCTGCTGAACGTGATAATGACCCCCTCCGGGGAGAGAACATAAGAGGTGATCGTCTCCCTGGACGCAGAAAAGGCCTTCGACAGAGTCGAATGGAAATACCTCATAGAGGTACTGGAGCGGTTCGGGCTTGGAACAGGGTTCACCGCGTGGGTAAAACTCCTATTCAACGCCCCCATGGCGAGTGTACGGACCAACAATACCAACTCCCAATACTTCCAGCTGCACAGGGGCACCAGACAAGGATGCCCACTGTCCCCACTGCTGTTCGCACTAGCAATCGAACCGCTAGCAATTGCGCTCAGGGCAGCAAAAAATTGGAGGGGGATCCGAAGGGGAGGCAGAGAGCACAGAGTCTCACTCTATGCAGACGATCTGCTCCTCTACATCTCGGACCCACAAAGCAGCATGGACGGAATCATCGCGCTCCTGAAAGAGTTTGGAGCCTTCTCGGGCTACAAACTCAACATGAGCAAAAGCGAGATCTTCCCAGTACTCAGCAGGGGGGGGGGGGGGGGGGGCAGCACTAAAGGGGCTGCCGTTCAAACAAGCCCGACATAAATTCCGCTACCTGGGGATCCAAATAGCCCATGACTGGAAAGGGATCCACAAATGGAACCTCACCAGCCTGGCGGAGGAAGTAAAAAAGGACCTGCAAAGATGGAACACACTCCCACTCTCCCTCGCAGGAAGAGTCCAGACGATCAAAATGAACGTATTGCCCAGGTTCCTCTTCCTGTTTAGATCCATTCCGATCTACATCCCCAAGGCCTTCTTCATAGCGCTGGACAAAGTTATCATGGCGTTCGTATGGGGGGGGTTAAAAATGCTAGGATCCCAAAGAAGGTCCTACAGAAAACAAAATCCAGGGGGGGGCTAGCCCTCCCGAATCTACAATTCTACCACTGGGCGGCAACAGCCGAGCGAGTAAGGGGATGGATCCAGGAGCCAGAAGCCGAGTGGGTGCGTGCGGAGGAGGCCTCCTGCATGGGGACCTCCCTCCGGGCCCTCGCCACGGCAGCACTCCCATCTCCACCCAAAAAACACTCCAGCAGCCCAGTGGGGACAGCCACCCTCCAATCCTGGAACCAACTGCGGCAGCAATTTGGCCTGAACAAAATGTCGGACAAGGCTCCCATCTGCAACAACCATAGGTTCAAACCAGCACTGACTGACGCCACCTTCAAAAGGTGGAGACAGGACGGGGGGACACTGACAGTCAGGGACCTATACACGGACGACAGGATCGCAACACTGGACGAACTGACAGAGAAATTTCAGCTAGCTGGGGGGAACGAGCTACGGTACCTGCAGCTCAAAAACTTCCTACGAAAGGAGACAAGGACGTACCCACAACCGCCACGACAGACACTACTGGAAGACCTACTGGACGCAAGTATCCTAGAGAAAGGGAACTGTAGTGACATGTATGGCCGACTGGTAGATAGGGACGACACCGTACTGGACGCAACAAGAAGGAAATGGGAGGACGACCTGGGGATGGAGATAGGGTGGGGACTCTGGAGCGAAGCACTGCATAGGGTCAACTCCACCTCCACGTGCGCAAGGCTCAGCCTGACGCAACTAAAAGTGGTACATAGAGCCCACTTAACGAGAAACCGTATGAGTAGGTTCTTCCCGGAGGTGGAGGACAGATGTGAGCGGTGCCAAAGAGGCCCGGCCAACCACGCCCACATGTTCTGGTCTTGCCCCAGACTTGTGGAGTACTGGACAGCCTTCTTCGAGGCTATGTCCAAAGTGGTGGGGGTGAGGGTGGAGCCATGCCCGATAGTGGCGGTCTTCGGGGTTTCAGACCAGCCAGATCTATTCCTGGGGAGGAGGGCGGACGCCCTTGCCTTTGCCTCCCTGATTGCCCGCCGTAGAATCCTGTTTGGCTGGCGGTCAGCAGCACCGCCCAGAGCTGCAGACTGGCTGTCCGACCTCTCGGATTCTCTCCAAATGGGGAAAATCAAATTCGCCATCCGAGGGTCGGACGACGGCTTCCACAGAACGTGGGAGCCATTCATGCAATTGTTCCGGGACCTGTTTGTGGCCAACGTACAAGAGGAAGAATAGTCGGGGGAAGGTAGCCGGCGGGGAGGGGGGGGCTACGGGCTCGTTACGGGGGTTTGATGGCTAGCTAAGGCCCAAAACCAAACTAAATAAATGCCAATAAACATGTTGGGGAATGTAAAATATGTATGCCGGCAAAGAGGGGGAGGCCACAGTTATTACTACGAAGATGCTCACCTGTAAATATATATGTTAATTTTTGCGTGTTTTTTTTTCACTCTCTAACAATTTGTAATTTGTTCAATATAAAACATGAAAACTGAATAAAAAACATTTATAAAAAAAAAGTTTTCCTGGAAGAAGTCGATGAACGGCTGCCACCTCCGAGCAAACCCCTGAATTGAACCTCTCAAGGTGAACTTAATCTTTTCCAGCCTGAGAAACCCGGCCATGTCACTGACCCACACTCCTGACTTTGGAGGCTCCGAGTCCCTCCATCCCAACAAAATCCATCTCCGGGCCACCAGGGAGGCAAAGGCCAAAACGTCGGCTTCTCTCCCCCCCACCCTCCGGATCTTCTGACACCCCAAATATTGACTCGGAGTCACCCTCCCTTCCAGGACCTCTGACATGAAGTCCACAAATCCCTGCCAGAATCCCCTCAACTTCGGACATGCCCAGAACATGTGTACGTGGTTCGCTGGGTTTCCCCCACCCGCCCGCACCTATCCTCCACTTCCTCAAAAAAACCTACTCATCCGGGCCACAGTCAGATGAGCCCTGTGAACCACCTTGAACTGGATCAGGCTAAGCCTGGCACACGACGAGGATGAATTAACTCTCTTCAAGGCCTTTTCCCATAGTCAGACTTCTAACACTCCTCCCAACTCTTCCTCCCACTTCCTCTTTACCTCCCCGATTGGGACCCCTTCTCGCTCCATCAATTCCTTGTCTATTTCCGAGACCCTCCCCTCTCTAACCCCTGTTTTTGACATCACCATATCCTGTAGTCCCCTTAGGGGGAGGCGAGGAAAACTTGGGACCTGTCTCTGGGCAAAGTCCCATACCTGCAGGGAGCGTAAACCCGTTCCCACCCGGCAAATCAAACTCCTCCTCGAGTGTCTCCAGGCTCGGGAAACCCTCCTCAACGAAGACATTACCAAATCTCTCGATCCCTGCCCGATACCATTTCCTAAAGCCTCCGACCAATCCTCCCGGAATAAAATGGTGACCATCACAGATCCGTGACCGCACCAACACCCCCTCCCATCTCATGTGCTGCCTCCATTGCCCCCACACCCTCAGGGCTGCCACTACCACTGGGCTTGTGGAATACCGAGCCGGCGAGAACGGTAGAGTCGCCGTTAGTAAAGTCTCCAAACTTGTACCCTTACAAGATGCCGCCTCCACGCGCTCCCACACCGACCCCTCCCCCACTTCCTAACTGTTAGCGGGAGAGAATCTCTAACAAATCACTCAACGCCCAGGGTTACTGGTTCTCACATCAAACACTTTATTTCACCGGTGGGGAGATGGTTACAGTCCCAGACCATCTCTCCACTGAACAAAGGAAAACATCCATTCTTATATTTTTCAAAACAGCTGCACAGCCCATTCCAGCCGGACCTTGTCCAATACTGATTATAGATTACATACATTAGATATATATCCAATTAAATTTGACATTACGTAAAGTGGGTTGGTGTCTTACCAACCCCTAACTTCATGAAGAAGTCACTCAAAACTAACTTAAAGTTATGTCTCCTGCCTGCACCTGGAGACCGTGAGCTGGTGAGGATACATTCTGCTCTTTGTCCTGTGGAGCTGTTATCAGTGCTGATAAAATCTTCCCTAAAAACTCCCCATGTATGTTTCACATTCAATTCCTTGATATCAATCATTCCTGCCTCCCTGACTAACTCTGCTGTCTGTCATTAAATGATGTTATTTGTACCAGTTTGCAAGTAACCTAGCTAATGATTGTTCAGCAATGTGGCTAGCTCAGCTAACACCCATTTTGTGCCCTTTCTGATATTAGTAATTCTCAGGTTATAAAATCACAAGCATTTTATACACTATCTATTCCTACAAATTGCCACTGATACAGGCATCTAAGCCAGGGTACGTTTATCTAAAATCTTCTTTCTAAATCTGACTTCAACACTAACCATCAATATATTGGCTGCCCAGTAATAGTTAATAAAATTCGGAAGGGCCAAGCAAAAGTTTGCCATCCGAGGTCGGAAGAGGATTCCACAAAACGTGGGAGCTGTTCACTTGGTTGTTCCAAGACCTGTTTGTAGCCAACAGCTGAGAAGACAAAGAACAGGAGAAGGCAGTCATGACACAGTAAGGGGGGGGATAGGGGAATGAGAGGGGGGCAGGGAGACATGAAACCCAGCCATGCCCAACTAAAGAAGCTGAGAAACAAGGGCAGGGGGGCAGGAAAAGAGAAAGGGGGGGGGGGGGGGGGGGAGAACAACAGACGGAACAAAATTAAACAGTGAGGAACGGAAAACAGGAAACCACAACCACCACTGTGTATAATGCACGAGAAAGAACAACTGTGTATGTATGTACACTCTGATCGTTCGTCTGTATACCACAAAAAACTCAATAGAGAGAGAGAGCCCCTGGTAAATATGTAATAATTCCTTAAATATTAGCTATTCTGTGTCTCCCATCAGTTTCCCAGTCCACCGTAGACAACTTGCCCCTCATACCCTGATGGTGTTCTTCTGTGAATAACACCCAGATAAATTAAACAAAGAAACCCATGTAACCATCACGGCCCATCTTCATGGCAATGTGGCAGGATTTTGGGGATCCAAACAGAAATGCAAACTGAATATCTTCTCACTTGCGAAACATCCTTTTATTCTGTGATCCTTATGAAATTTGAAACCAGGTATTCCAACAAGACAAAGAGAATCAGCCCACTGGAGGCAAAGCTGAGAGACCGGCCAGTCCAGCAGAAAGAATCCCTCGGACCCTCCCCATTGACCAACTGACAGAATGAACAAACTGCAGTGCTGGATGTAACTGAGAGCAGAAACAATAACAGCAGAATCCAACCCCTGTATTCACTGGTCAATTTATTGGCGTCTCAGGAGATGCAATGAATCATGCTTTCCCTTCCCACATTGAGAGGAGGTGACTGGCCTCTACCCAGTGTGAACTCGCTGGTGACTCTGCAGGTTGGATGACTGATTGAATCCCTTCCCACACTGAGAGCAGGTGAACGGCCTCTCCCCAGTGTGAACTCGCTGGTGTGTCTGCAGGTTGGATGAATCACTGAATCCCTTCCCACACTCAGAGCAGGTGAATGGCTTCTCCCCTGTGTGAACCCGCTGGTGTCTCTTCAGAATAGATAAGCGAGTGAATCCTTTCTTACACACAGAACAGGTGAATGGCCTCTCCCCAGTGTGATCTCGCTGGTGTGCCTTCAGACTAGATAAGCGAGTGAATCGCATCCCACACTGAGAGCAGGTGAATGGCTTCTCCCCAGTGTGAACTCGCTGGTGTGTCTTCAGGTCAGATAATCGAGTGTATCCTTTCTCACACACAGAGCAGGTGAATGGCTTCTCTACTGTGTGGTCTCTCTGGTGCGTCTTCAGACTAGATAAGTGAATGAATCTCTTCCCACACTGAGAGCAGGTGAACGGCTTCTCGCCAGTGTGAACTTGCTGATGTGTCTTCAGATTAGATAACCGAGTGAATCCTTTCTCACACACAGAGCAGGTGAATGGCCTCTCCCCAGTGTGAACTTGCTGGTGTATCTTCAGATTAGATAAGTGAGTGAATCCTTTCTCACACACAGAGCAGGTGAACGGCTTCTCCCCAGTGTGAACACGCTGGTGTGTCTTCAGGTTAGATAACCGAGTGAATCCTTTCTCACACTGAGAGCAGGTGAACGGCCTCTCCCCAGTGTGAACTTGCTGGTGTATCTTCAGACTAGATAAGTGAGTGAATCGCATCCCACACCAAGAACAGGTGAACGGCCTCTCCCCAGTGTGAACTCGCTGGTGTGTCTGCAGGTGGGTTAACCGATTGAATCCTTTCCCACACTGAGAGCAGGTGAATGGCTTCTCCTCAGTGTGAACTCGCTGGTGTTTCTGCAGGTTGGATGAATATCTGAATCCCTTCCCACACAGAGAGCAGGTGAACGGCCTCTCCCCAGTGTGAACTCGCTGGTGTTTCTTCAGGCTGGATAAATGTCCAAATCTTTTCCCACACTGAGTGCAAGTGAATGGCTTCTCCCCAGTGTGAACTCGCTGATGTATCCGCAGGGTGGACAACTGACTGAATCCCTTCCCACACTGAGAGCAGGTGAATGGCCACTCCCCAGTGTGACCTCGCTGATGTGACTTCAGACTGGATAACTGTCTAAAACTCTTCCCACACTGTAGGCAGATGAACAGCTTCCCCCCAGTGTGAACTCGCTGGTGTGACATCAGGCTGGAGATTTGAGTGAATCTCTTCCCACACTGAGAGCAGGTGAATGGCTTCTCCCCTGTGTGACCTCGCTGGTGTATCCGCAGGGCATATAACCGATTGAATCTCTTCCCACACTGAGTGCAGTTGAACGGCCTCTCCGCAGTGTGAACCCGCTGGTGTGACTGCTGGTGAGATAATTGAGTGAATCCCTTCCCACACACACAGGTGAACGGCCTCTCCCCAGTGTGAATGCGTCGATGAATCTCCAGCTCTGATGGGGCTCTGAATCCCTTCCCACAGTCTCCACATTTCCATGGTTTCTCCATGTTTTGGGTGTCCTCGTGTTTCTCCAGGTTGGACAATCAGCTGAAGTCTCATCCACACACAGAACACATGTACGGTCCCTCCGCGCTGTGAATGGTGTGATGTTTTTTTCAGGCTGTGTAACTGGTTAAAGCTCTTTCCACAGTCAGTGCTCTGGAACACTCTCACTCGGGTGTGTGTGTGTGTCTCGGTGCTTTTCCAGTCACACTGATATTTAAAATCTTTTGAAAGTGACAGAACAGACAAACATTTCTCCTTTAGATTCGAAGGCCAATGATATTCAGGTTCTAAGGAATTGAGTGTGCTTTTCCAGTCACACTGATGGTTAAATGTTTTGATGCCGACAGATCCGGAAACATGAATTCTTCTGGATTCAAAGGCCGACGATACTCAGGTCCCAAGGAATCAAGTGGCTCTGTCAGATCGAGACGTGACGATTGAGATTTCTGTCTGTAATTCCTCCTCTTGTAATATCCTGCAGAAGGAGTTTACAAAGTCAACTCAGTATCGGATAGAAATTCAGAACAAACAATTCTAGTTTCTGTATAACATTCTTTCCGCTCTCATTCCCCAATACCTCGTCTCCAATACCTATTCCCCACACCTAGTCACCAGGGAGGGATGGAGTATTGGAGCAGTAAGTATAACAACCTGACCTCGGGGATTCGCGGCCTAGTCTCCAGGGAGCGGACTCGGAAGGACGGAGTACCGGAACTGTGAGTATAAAAACCTTACCCCGGGGATTTAGTATTGGAGCTGATAGTATAAAATCCTCATCTCGGGCATTCGCAGCCGAGTCTCCAGGAAGCGGACTCGGAGGGGCAGGGTATCGGAGCAGTGACTGTAGGAAGGATGAGCTGGCTGACCACTGAACCCTGGTACAGGAGGCCATTCAAGCGGGGGGGAGGAAGTGGTAGTTGTCGGGGATTCTATAATTAGGGGAACTGATAACATCCTTTGGAAACAGGACCGAGAGTCCCACAGGGTATGTTGCCTGCCCGGTGCCAGGGTGAGGGGCATCTCTAACCGGCTTGAAAGTATATTGGAGAGGGAGGGGGAGGATCCAGTTGCTGTGGTCCACGTTGGGACAAACAACATCAGCAAGACTCGGAAAGAGGACGTGTTTGGGGAAAATCAGGAACTAGGAACAAAATTAAAGAACAGGTCCCAAGGGTTATAATCTCTGGATTATTCCCTGAGCCACGTGCAAATTGGCATAGGGATGAGAAAATAAGGGATGTAAACACGTGACTGAAGGAGTGGTGTGGGAAAGAGGGGTTCCATTTCATGGGGCACTGGCATCAGTGTTGGGACAGGAGGGATCTGTACCGTTGGGACGGTCTCCACCTGAACCGATCTGGGACCAGTGTCCACGTGGAAAGGATAAATAGGGAGGTAGTCAGGAACCTAACGTCAAGAACTGCAGCTAATGGCAAAACTACAAGTAGTATACTGGTTAAAGCAAAAGTGAAAAATAACAAACAAGCAAGTAACAAACAAGCAAATAACAAACAAGCAAATAACAAACAAGCAAATAACAAACAAGTGAATAACAAAACAAGCAAATAACAAACAAGCAAATAACAAACAAGCAAATAACAAAACAAGCAAATAACAAACAAGCAAATAACAACCAAGCAGTGCTGAGGGAGCGGTCAGGGGGAACAGCCCGATTAAGAATTCTAGAGACAAATGCACGGAGTGTAAGGAATAAACTAGACGAGCTGCAGGCGTGAATGCAAGTTGAAGATTATGATGTTGTCGCTATTACAGAGACTTGGCTGCAGGATGGTCAGGACTGGGAACTAAATATACCGGTTATAAAGTTTACATGAGGGGCAGAGACTATGGCAGAGGGGGTGGATCAGCCTTACTGATCAGAAATACTATCACCACAATGGTGAGGGAGGAAACAATGAGGGGAAAACATCCAGTGGAGACCATAGGAGTGGAACGGAGGAAGAAAACAATCTAAAACTGTAATGGGTGTTGAGTATCGAGCCCCCTGGTGGCAGTTCTGAGGTGCTAGAATTGTATAAAGGCAGAAATTAAGCAAGTGTGTAGCAAAGGCAGAGTAGTATTAATGGGGGATTATAACTGACACACAGATTGGGAGAGGCAGACAAGCACCTGTCAGAAAGGGAGTGAATTTCTGGAATGTGTCTGGGATAGTTTCCTGCAGCAATATGTTCCAGATGTAACAAGGGGACAGGCAATATTAGATTTAGTTATAAGGGCCAGCACGGTGGTGCAGTGGTTAGCACTGCTGCTTCACGACACCGAGGATCCGAGTTCGATCCCGCCCCAGGCCACTGTCTGTGTGAAGTTTGCACATTCTCCCCATTTCTGCGTGGGTCTCACCCCCACAACCCAAATAGATGTGCAGGGTAGGTCAATTGGCCATGCTAAATTTCCCCTTAAATGGGGAAAGAAAAGTATTGGGTTACTCTAAATTTATTTGAAAAAAGATTTAATTATGAGTAATAACCCTAATTCAGTTGGTAGCCTAACTGCACAAACATTGATCAAATAGTCATCACAACATGATTGAATTCAGTGTAGTGTTTGAAAGTGAAAAGCACGTTACAGACAGTAGAATTTTAGACTTGGGTAAGGCTGACTTTAACGGGATGAGACAGAGACTGTCCACGGTAAACTGGGGAGATCTGTTAATGGGTCAAACAACTGAAGATCAGTGGAGAATATTTAAAGGAACATTTAACAAGATTAGGAGAAAGTGGGGGAGTGGACTCTATGGTGACCGGACTCCTTTTTCTCCTTTGTTTTTTGTTTCCACCGTGGGAGGGTTTGTTTTATTGGATGCATATATTGACAGGTGGGCCGTTGTTTGGGGTGGTGGGAGGATGGGATCGTTGTTATTGTTAAGGGGATTGATTTTGTATTTGTTACCGTTCACTGTTTGTGGGTGGGCTGTAAATTTTGAAGGAAAATGTGAAAATGGAGAATAAAAACATTTTAAAAAAACTTGACAGAACTCCTGAAAAAAATTAATAGTCGATAGAGGACAAGGACTTAATACAAATTATGTAATATAGATTAGGTTTATATTTATTGTCACGTGTACCGAAGTACAGTGAAAAGTATTGTTCTGCAGACAGTCCAGAGAGATTATTTATGAAAAAACAGGACGTATAATGTAATGACACAATGTAAATACATAGACGTTGTGTGAAGCAAACAGAGTATAGTGCTAACAACAGTAGGGAAGATGCATAGATCAGTTCAGTGCATAAGAGGGTCATTCAGGAGTTACCAACACAGGTGGAGAAGGAAGTCAAGAAGGCATACGGAATGCTTGCCTTCATTGGCCGAGGCATTGAGTATAAAAATTGGCAAGTCATTTTGCAGCTGCATGGAACCTTAGTTAGGCCACACTTTGAGTATAGTTTTCAATTATGGTCACCACACTACCAGAAGAATGTGAAGGCTTTAGTGAGGGTGCAGAGGAGATTTACCAGCACATTGCCTGGCGTAGAGGGCATTAGCTCTGAGGAGAGGTTGAATAAACTCGGTTTGTTCTCACTGGAATAGCGGAGGTTGACGGGCGAACTGAAAGAGGTCTACAAAATTATGAGGGGCATAGACAGAGTGGATAGTCAGAGACTTTTTCCCAAGGTTTAGAGGAGATGTACAAGGCAAGTTTTTTTACACCGAGGGTAGTGGGTGCCTGGAACTCGCTGCCGGAGGAGGTGGGGGAAGCAGGGACGGTAGTGATATTTAAGGGGCATCTTGACAAATACAGAATATGATGGGAATAGACGGATACGGACCCCGGAAGTGTGGAAGATTTTAGTTTAGACGGGCAGCATGGTCGGCACAGGCTTGGAGGGCCGAAGGGCCTGTTCCTGTGCTGTACTTTTCTATGTTCTTTGGTTCTAATACTTTGGGGTGTGTGAGCTGCATTGTTACCCTCCTGTTTGTCTAGAATCGACCCCTCTTTCCCCACTCACTATGTCAACATGTTGACTGGTTGTTGAATTGCTGCCATTTGATCTGGAGGCTCTGCTCCCTCAGAGATCCTGTTCTGAATGAATTCTCAATGTCTTGTATTTCTGCGGCAATATCTCTTGTTCTCTGGGCCCATTTCCCGCCAGTTTTTCTGCTGCTTTCATTGTTTGAAAAATGGTGAAAACAAAAGTAATAAAAATATTGACATTTGCGGGTGTCTGGCGGGAGGGGCGCGGCTTCCCTTCCGACAGGGAGTCAGGGAGCCGCTTCAGCTCTTTCCGTGCGGCCTGGTCAAGCTGCCGAGAGCCTCGGGACTCACTGCTCGGTGCCGCGGGCGGTGCTGCGGGTCTGACGGGGGAACAACCCAGTCAGTGACCTTCCTCTGACCCCGGCCCGGGGCTGCGCATGTGCGGCGGAGCGCCCACCCCCTGACCTTCCGGCTGACGAATTGACCAATGGAAAGACTTGGAGGACTGGAAGGTCACAGTGATCATGGGGGACTTCAATATGCAGGTGGATTGGGTAAATAATGTAGCCAGTGGATCCAAAGAAAAGGAATTCATGGAATGCTTACAAGATGGCTTTTTGGAACAGCTTGTCATGGAGCCCACAAGGGAGCAGGCTATTCTGGACCTAGTGCTATGTAATGAACCAGACTTTATTAAAGATCTTAAAGTAAGGGAACACTTAGGAAGCAGCGATCATAATATGGTTGAGTTCAGTCTGCAGTTTGAAAGAGAGAAGGCAAAATCGGATGTAATGGTGTTACAGTTAAATAAAGGTAATTACGAGGGCATGAGAGAGGAACTGGTGAAAATCAACTGGAAGCAGACCCTAGCAGGGAAGACAGTAGAGCAAAAATGGCAGGAGTTTGTATGCATAATTGAGGACACTGTACAGAGGTTCATCCCCAAGAAAAGAAAGATTATCCAGGGAGGGATTAGACAGCCATGGCTGACAAAGGAGGTCAGGAAATGTATCAAAGAAAAAGAGAGATCCTATAAAGTGGCCAAAAGCACCGGGAAATCAGAAGATTGGGAAGGCTACAAAAACAAACAGAGGTTAACAAAGAGACAAATAAGGAAGGAGAGGATCAAATATGAAGGCAGGCTAGCCAGTAATATAAGAAATGATAGTAAAAGTTTCTTTCAATACATAAGAAACAAACGTCAGGCCAAAGTAGACATTGGGCCAATTCAAACTGATTCTGGAAGGCTAGTGATGGGAGATGAGGAAATGGCTGGAGAACTTAATAAGTACTTTGCGTCTGTCTTCACAGTGGAAGACGTTAGTAATATCCCAAAAATTATAAAGGGTCAGGGGGCTGAGTTGAGTATGGTTGCCATTACAAAAGAGATGGTGCTAAAAAAGCTAAAAGGTCTTAAAATTGACAAATCTCCTGGCCCCGATGGGCTACATCCTAGAGTTCTGAGGGAGGTGGCTGAAGAAATAGCGGAAGCGTTGGTTGAGATCTTTCAAAAATCACTGGAGTCAGGGAAAGTCCCGGACGATTGGAAGATCGCTGTTGTAACCCCCTTGTTCAAGAAAGGATCAAGACAAAAGATGGAAAATTATAGGCCAATTAGCCTAACCTCGGTTGTTGGTAAAATTCTAGAATTGATCGTTAAGGATGAGATTTCTAATTTCTTGGAAGAGCAGGGTCGGATTAGAACAAGTCAACATGGATTTAGTAAGGGGAGGTCGTGCCTGACGAACCTGTTAGAATTCTTTGAGGAGGTGACAAGTAGGTTAGACCAGGGAAACCCAGTGGATGTGGTCTATCTGGATTTCCAAAAGGCCTTTGATAAGGTGCCACACAGGAGGCTGCTGAGTAAGGTGAGGGCCCATGGTGTTCGAGGTGAGCTACTGGCATGGGTTGAGGATTGGCTGTCTGACAGAAGGCAGAGAGTTGGGATAAAAGGTTCTTTTTCGGAATGGCAGCCGGTGACCAGCGGTGTCCCACAGGGTTCAGTGTTGGGGCCGCAGCTGTTCACCATATATATTAATGATCTGGATGAAGGGACTGGGGGCATTCTAGCGAAGTTTGCTGATGATACGAAGTTAGGTGGTCAGGCAGGTAGTGCTGAGGAAGTGGGGAGGCTGCAGAAGGATCTAGACAGTTTGGGAGAGTGGTGCAGGAAATGGCTGATGCATTTCAACGTGAGAAAATGTGAGGTCTTGCACTTTGGAAAAAAGAATCCAAGCATAGACTACTTTCTAAACGGTGAGAAAATTCATAATGCCAAAGTACAAAGGGATCTGGGAGTGCTAGTCGAGGATTCCCTAAAGGTAAACATGCAGGTTGAATCCGTGATTAAGAAAGCGAATGCTATGTTGTCATTTATCTCAAGAGGGTTGGAATATAAAAGCAGCGATGTGCTACTGAGCCTTTATAAGGCTCTGGTTAGGCCCCATTTGGAGTACTGTGTCCAGTTTTGGGCCCCACATCTCAGGAAGGACATACTGGCACTGGAGCGTGTCCAGCGGAGATTCACACGGATGATCCCTGGAATGGCGGGTCTAGCATATGAGGAACGGCTGGCGTTCCTGGGATTGTATTCATTGGAGTTCAGAAGGTTAAGGGGAGATCTAATAGAAACTTACAAGATAATACATGGCTTAGAAAGGATGGACGCAAAGAAACTGTTTCCGTTAGGCGAGGAGTCGAGGACCCGTGGGCACAGATTCAATTCAATACAATTCAAAACAGAAATGCGGAGACATTTCTTCAGCCAGAGAGTGGTGGGCCTGTGGAATTCATTGCCGCAGAGTGCAGTGGAGGCCGGGACGCTAAATGGCTTCAAGGCAGAGATAGATAAATTCTTGATGTCGCGAGGAATTAAGGGCTATGGGGAGAATGCTGGGAGGTGGAGTTGAAATGCCCATCAGCCATGATTGAATGGCGGAGTGGACTCGATGGGCCGAATGGCCTTACTTCCACTCCTATGTCTTATGGTCTTATGGTCTTATGGACTCTGGTCCTCCAGCCAATCAAAGCGCGGGCTTTGTGTGAATGAAAATTGAGCTTCACACAGAGTGAAACCTCTTCCTGTCTCCAACATCTGGGAGTAAAACACTTTATTTTCTCCCCCTTTCCATTTCTTTTCTCATTCTCACCTTCAATTGGTCACTTGCAGCAACTGAAGGGAAAGGAGGTGAATCTAGGGAGGGTGTAGACTCTGGAAAAGTTGGCCCAGTTCTCTCTCTCTGAAAGTCATTGACATCCTTTGCTCCCTCAGCTTGACATGGGGAGAACGTGCAGACGCAGCATAGACAGTGGGACCAGGCTTTTGGACCAAACCCCTGGGTGGTTCCAATGTGCCTGGCCCGGCGGTCGCCTGAAGGGTCTCCTGTCCCCGACCCACACTTGGGCTGAGGTGTTTATGTCACAAAGGCCCCTGGGTTAAGAGGGTAGCTCTGCCCACCTCATCCAGGTAGATTGTACTCAGGTGAGGCCTGAGGGAATCTGAGGTTGCAGATCCCTTGGCCTCCTGTCGGGTTACAACCTGGGAAAATGGTGCTGAGGTAGAGGGGTCAATTATCTCAACGAATGGTTGAGCAGGCTTGATGGGCCAAATGCAGCTCCTATTTATTCTGTCATGAAGCACATGGTAGCACAGTGGTTAGCGATGTTGCTTCACAGCTCCAGGGTCCCAGGTTCGATTTTTGGCTTGGGTCACTGTCTGTACGGAGTCTGCACATTCTCCCCGTGCCTGTGTGCGTTTCCTCCGGGTGCTCTGGTTTCCTCCCACAAGTCCCGAAAGACTTGCTGTTAGGTGAAATGAAAAATGAAATAAAAATCGCTTATTGTCACAAGTAGGCTTCAAATGAGGTTACTGTGAAAAGCCCCTAGTCGCCACATTGCAGCACCTGTTCAGAAAGGCTGGTACGGGAATTGAACCCGCGCTGCTGGCCTTGTTCTGATTTACAAGCCAACTTTTTAGCCCTGTGCTAAACCAGCCCCTCAGTGATTTGGACATTCTGAATTCTCCCTCTGTGTACCCGAACAGGCGCCGGAATGTGGCGACTCGGGGATTTTTACAGTAACCTCATTACAATGTTAATGTAAGCCTACTTGTGACAATAAAGATTATTATTATTATAAAGCAGTGAGCATGGATCTGTCAATCAGCCTGATTCAGCACCTTCAGGAGAATTGGGAGGGTGAATATTAGATGCAGCAGAGTGAGAATGGAGGGAGAGTGTGTGTGATGGAGATTTACAATTTTTAGGAATGTAGCAGGCCATTCAGCTCCTGGAGCCTGTACCGCTATTCAATGAGATCATGGCTTATCAGTGACCAGACTCCATATACCTGCCTTTGGCCCATATCCCTTAATATCTTTGATTTACAAAAATCGGTCTATCTCATTTTAAAAAACTTAATAAACATTTTATTGAGGTATTTTTTGGTTTTACAACAACAACAAAATAAACAATATACATAAGTCTATAAACATAGTGCAAAAAAAAGCCAGTTATCTCCCTTGCAGGTCCCACCTTTATTAACCCACTACTCTAAGCTAAACTAACCCACCCACCCTTCTGTTGACGATTAATTTTCTGCAAACAAGTCAACGAACAGTTGCCACCTCCGGGCGAACCCCAACAGTGACCCTCTCAAGGCGAACTTGATTTTCTCCAGACAGAGAAAGCTGGCCGATAGCCAGGTCTTCGACTTTGGGGGTTTTGAGTCCCTCCAAGCTAATAGTATCTGTCTCCGGGCTACCAGGGAAGCAAAGTCCAGAACGTCTGCCTCTTTCTCCTCCTGGATTCCCGGATCTTCCGACACCCCGAAAATCGCCACCTCCGGACTCCATGCCACCTTTGTTTTTAACACCGTGCACATGACGTCTGCAAACCCCTGCCAGAATCCCCTGAGCTTTGGGCATGTACAGAACATGTGGACATGATTCGCTGGCCCCCTGCACACTTTGCACACCTGTCTTCTACTCCAAAGAACCTGCTCATCCGGGCCACTGTCATGTGAACCCAATGAATGACCTTGAACTGTATCAGGCAGAGCCTGGCACATATTGTGGATGCGTTGATTCTGCTCAACGCATCCGCCCAGAGACCATCCTCTATCTCTCCTCCAAACCCCTCCTCCCATTTGCGCTTCAGCTCCTCAGTCTGCATGTCCTCTGACCCCATGACCTCCTTATAGATGTCGGAGCCCTTCCCTTCTCCCACCCTCACACTTGAAACAACCCTATCCTGAATCTCCCTTGGTGTTAGGAGCAGGAAGATTGAGACCTGTCTACGGAGGAAGTCCCGCACCTGCAGGTACCCAAATTTGTTTCCCCTCGCCTATCCAAATTTCTCCTCCAGCTGCCTCAAGCTAGGAAAGCTCCCTTTTATAAACATATTCCCCCATCCTCTCAATTCCTGCCCTCTGCCATCATTTTACCCGCCTATAGTAAAGGAGGCTGGCGGGCTTCGCTCACTCACAGTGGATGTCTTCTTTGGGTTCGAAACCCAGGGAGCTCTTTGATTTCAGATTACAGCATCTGTAGTAATTTGCTTTTTTCCTTTCTTCTTGCGATGGTTGTGCCTGGGGAACTCCCAGGTTATCGCTGAAGGGAGCACGGTAGCACAGTGGTTAGCACAGTTGCTCACAGCTCCAGGGTCCCGGGTACGATTCCCGGCTTGGGTCACTGTCTGTGCGGAGTCTGCACGTTCTCCCTGTGTCTGCGTGGGTTTCCTCCGGGTGCTCCGGTTTCACCCACAGTCCAAAGATGTGTACGTTAGGTGGATTGGCCATGCTAAATTGCCCTCGGTGCCAAAAAGGTTAGGTGGGGCTACTGGGTTATGGAGATAGTGTGGGCTTGGGTAGGATGCTATTTCCAATGGCCAAGCCGACCCAGACCCGATGGGCCAAATGGCCTCCTTCTGCACTGTAAATTCTATGATTCTATGAAAACAGATTCACAGTTTAGCGCAATTTTATTCACAACTCAACAAAATATGATTCAATCTCACAGCTGAGCTTTGGGTTTTGCCCACACTTAGTAATGGAGGCGGCAGGCTACGGCCACTCCATCTGGATGCCTTCTCTGGGTTCCAAACCCAGGGTCCTTTCCTCTTGTGATGATTGGTGCCTGGGGGACTCCCAGGTTATCGCTGAAGATCTGTTCGATGTTCCTTTCTTTATACTGGTGAGCTAGGATTGAGTCATTAGTATACGCCCACCACTGGCCATTGTCCTAGTCAGACCCCAACTTGGTAATGGGAAAGACAGGATATTCCCGTTTATCCATGGTGATTCAATCAAGACCCATTGTCAAATTTGCCCTGAGAGGATCAGTACAAGGGTTCTTTAGGCAGTGGCAGCCTTTCCTGGACTTCCTGGCGGAACGGTAGGGAAATAGGCCGATAGCAGCAGCAACCGGGGGCAGGGGGGGGGATTGGGTTTGGTGGGAGAGAGAAGTGTGTTCATGGGTTTGTTGGATGTAGCTTTTTTTGTTTTCGATTTAGTAGTTGCTTTTGTAGGGGGTGGTGTTGTCCTTCGGTTTTTACCATGGTTATTCTGTTAATATTGTTTTGTTGTTTATATTTTGTGAAAACCTTAATAAAAATTATTTTTAAAAAAAAATCAAGACCCATTGTCCTCTGAAACCCCCCTTGTCTGACCAGCCATCAGCTCATTATGGAGTCTGATGGCTTCTTTTGTCTGTTCTTTGTCCTGCTGCAAAGCTGATCACCTGTGTCTGGAAGTTTATTACATATTCATAGACTTGGAGTGGGTAATCATAAAGTCCATGTAACAGTAACAGGTCTGTGCCTTGACTTGGGTGCTTTTGCAGGTGGTCAGTATCGATTCCAGCCAGGGTTTCATTAGATAGTTTCTGTTCCTGGCCTATGTGTATCTTCTCAGCCTGTTTTCAGTCCCACAATAAAATAACCCCAGATCTACGGTACGCAGGCGAGGTGAAAGGAGCACTTTGCGGGACATCGGAGGATTATTTGGTTGTGCAAACTCGGTCCTGAACTCGGTGCAGCTGGCGGAGACAAACAGTTATGCCTCCTGGGTAGCCGCGGACATCGGAAAACGGCTACAATATGGGGTATATGGGATGCACTGGCTTCCATAAATTTACAGGGAGAAGAGCTTATGTGAGTCCTGGACGAGGTATCTGTGGGTATAATTAACACCATTCAAGCACAAGCAAAGGGAAGGGCCTGTGACACTCTTGCAGGAGATTCAATTGAGAGTATCTGGGCCGACATAGAGGACTTTAGGTTCGGGACAATCCCACGGCACATCTTCACCCCCCTATACAAAATAAACCTCCTTCACATCCACAGGGACAGGAACAAACTGGTGGTTTCCAGGCCAGGCGGTGGGCCCACTGAGGGAGGGATAAAGTTTAATCTAGCAGTCCCCCAGGAAAACCCATCCAAGGGAACCTTTAAGGACAGCTCTAGGTTTGAGTCATTGGGAACCGTGCAGGAGGGTTGGGTTTACCGGACCAGATCTAGAAGATACCGAGCACATCATAATGACCTGGCACATATGAGCACCGCAGAATGCTGTTCTGATTCAGCACATTACATAGTGTGTACCTGTCGGACTCTCGAACCCTTGTCAATCCACAGCAACGTTACGGTCAATGTTATGCCACTGAAAGAAGCTTTTAAGCCCATACAGGTCGGTCCCACACAGCCGGAGGTGGGGATAATCGCGGGAGGCCTCCTATGTGGTAGCAGACACAGCTTCTGTCTGCAGGTAACGGACTCGTTAACACTGAGGGAATTTCACCTCCCCCGACATACATCAGACTACCTATTTGGGGCCTGGTGGGATGACTCACTTTACATGGACAAGACACCAGGCAGCACAATCCGATAGGCTATGCACGGAGCAACAGAGCTCGCTCAGGAGAATGTCAGGGCAGTCGACAAATCAGATAAGGAAAGGAAAGATCCAGGTGGGCTCAGCTACCCAGACCATCATTCAGGTGGGACTCTCCGGAACACAACATTGGTGGGACATACATGTTCCCGGGGCAGCAGGCAACCGACTTACAGACAGGTGGGAGGTAATCCGAATAGGAATGACTATCGGTACAGGCATAATGCTGGTATGGGCAACGGTTATGTGCTGCCTACAGCGTAAGTGGAGAAAACCTTAGACTGTCCTCCTGCAAATCCCACTAGTCGCCCACAGGGAGCGCTGTTATGGACCAGTGTTTAGAGAACCCCAAAGTGTATCATGGAGTTCATCTGACCCACAACTTTTAACAGAGTGTGGTTATGGGGAACACAAGGGCCCACTTTACAGGTGTGGTGCAACAGAGAACTAAGAGTATTTTTAAACAAGAACAATGTTTATTCTATGAAACCCATTGACATTTTTAAACACACACAATAAACATCTTAGCAACCATCAACTAAAATCCTCCCCCCAAAGAATACAGTACTCTATAAGTAACCCTTAATCTTTCCTTACAACATCCATAAGACAAATGACCTTTCTTAACACAGAGATCAGATTAAAATTTACTGCTGAGAGCAGTTATCACTTTGAAATCCTCAAATGATCTGGAGACAGTCTTTAGATTGCAGAGAGAGAGATCCTTTTTCAGCTGTTGCTTTTCCTACGGCTATTCAGCTCTCAAAACAAAACTAAAATATACTGTAGCTGCCTACTCAAAAACGAAAGTGTAAGACAGACAGCCCAGCTCCACCCACACTCTGACATCACTGCAGCTATCTGACAAACACCCATTTCATAAAGGTACACCTACTACAGCTATTCGATAAACACACATTTCTTACTCGTACATGACACCTCCCCCAAGAAAAGAAATAAACCATCAACTTCAACATGGTTTCATTTTTCACCTTTTCACTTTCCTTTAAGAAATATGGACAGTGAATATATGTTTTTTTTAAACAAAACACGCAAACATTTAATAATAAGATAGTCCCTTTTAGTTCTTCTTCCTCCAACTGGAATCCTTCTTGACAGTCTCTCTGGACAAGAAGGTCTCTGCACAATCCATCGATTTCTCTATGCCTCGGCATTTCTCTTTAAAGTCAGATCATTTAGTTCAATCTGATCACAGAGCCCCTTGTAATTCTCCAACACAGGAGGATTGGTTATCACAGCTTTCAGGCAGTCAAATGCCTGTTGAAACTCCGCTGTTCATTTAAATTTGCTACGCTTCTTCAGCAAGTGCGTCAGTGGAGCAACCGCACTGCGAAAATTTTGCACAAATTTCCGGTAGAATCCACTCATGCCAAGAAATCGCATTATTTCCCTTCTTGTCGAGGGTATTGGAAACTCCCCAATAACTTTTGTTTTCACATCCCGTGGGATCATTGGACCCTGTCCAATTCTATGGCCCAGGAAAGTGACTTGGGCTTTTCCAAATTCACTTTTGGCTAGGTTTACCACCAAACCTGCCTCCTGAAGGTGATGGAGTAACTCCATCAGATGCTACAAATGTTCTTTGCATGTCAGGCTGAAAATTACCAGATCGTCGCTGTATACCACATAATTGAGTAATCATAAATTACATTGACAGTTAACAGTTGAAATGTGGCTGGGGCGTTTTTCATGCCAAATGGCATAACTTTGATTTGGTATATACAATCTGGAGTCTCCTTCATGCTTTCGGATAAAGGTACCTGCCAGTAACCTTTAAGTAAATCCAGTTTGGAAATAAAAGCTGATTGTCCCACTTTCTTAATGAAATACTCCAAACATGGGATAGGATAAGAGTCCGTTCTTCTAACTGCATTAACATTTCGATAGTCCACACACAACTTTTGGTTATCATCTGGTTCAGGTACTATCACTATGGGCAAGCTCCATTGGCTGCAACCCATTTCAAGTATGCCATTTATAAGCATACTTTCAATCTCTTTGTTAACCTGTGCCAATGTTAAAGGGTTAGATATCAATAACTCTTTCAGGTCAGTTCGTTTTTCCTCTGGAAGGTAACTCAACAATTTATCCCAATTTTTAAAAACATCCTTGTTTTCCAATTTAATTTGAGGTATGTCAAATTCACAGTCATCTGGATTTGGTTCGTCACTTTTTGATTTCTCTCTGGTCTTAACCTATGACTTTATGACCTTGTTACCACACAATCTGGAAAAATCCGAGGATATTCGTCCTTCAACACTTCAGTTGTCTGATTTTCCACTGGCTTATCAACCACAGTAGACATCACTCCCACATGCGATCCAGCTATATCACTAACCAAGATAAACTGTATTCCTGGACAAAATAGTTTCTCTATTACTCCTACTACCACTTCACCACTCTTCACTGGACTTTCCAACCTTACCTTATATAATGGAACACTACTCTTCTCATCCTGAATTCCACATATTACCATCTTTACTGGCAATATTTTTCCTAAACTACATAACTCCTCATCCCTTACCATTAAAGATTGACTAGCCCCCATAACTCTTAAAATTGTGACTTCTTTATCTGTTCCTTCTGATACATATGAGTTAACTTCACCCACACAAGTAAATTCTTTAAAGAGATCTGGCAATCAATCACCTCTTGATCAGGCTGTACAATCTTTTGCACCTCCTTCACTTCACATGGGCTTTCTTTCACAACTTTAACAAACCCCACTGTCTCTCCTGTTTTACCACATCAGCCTTCCCAGTGCCTTTCTTCAACCACAAGCACTGTGACTTTACATGGCCTAGTTTATTACAGTGAAAACATTTGAAACTTTTCATTTCTCTTCCACACTCCTGGATTTCTTTTTTAATCTGAGGTGCACTCTCCTTATTATCTCCTATCAGATCTCCTTTACTTCTACCACTTGAGTATTTCTCTTTTCCCCAGTTTCTATCCCTCACCAGCTGAAACTGATGTCGAAACCAAACTTTGATTTGTGAACTAATTCATAATCATCTGCCATTTCTGCTGCTAACCTCGCAGTTTTAACCATCTGCTCTTCCACATGAGTTCTCACTACATCAGGAATTGAATTTTTAAACTTCTCCAAAAGTCTAATTTCTCTGAGCTTCATACGTTTGGTCTATTTTCAAAGCCCTCAGCCACCAAAGTTACTCTGTTTGATCCTTTCAAACTCCATGTGTGTTTGACCAGGTTCTTTCCTTAAATTTCTAAACCTTTGTCGGCTTCAGGCACTAGTGCATACGCACCTAAGATGGATTTTTTTAACCTCCTCATACCTACCAGATACCGCCTCCGGTAGTGATGCAAACACTTAACTAGCTCTACCTACCACACTAGCCCTACCTACCAGCTTTGTTCGAATCAGTAATGCCCACATGATCGGTAGCCATTTAATTTGTTCAGCCACCGTCTCACATGAAATGAAAAAGGCTTCTACCTCCTTCTCATCAAACCGTGGCAATGCTTGGACGTATTTAAATAGATTCCCACTAAGCCTTCGACTATGACACTCTTTCTCTTTATCCTCATCACCATCATCCAACTGTACGTTTCACTTTACATGCGCCAATTTTAACTGACTGTCATGTTTCATGGCCTTTTTCTAAGTTCAGACTCTCTCTCTTTTTCCCTTTCCTCTCTCTCTTTGTTTTTCCATGATCTGTATCTCCCTTTCCCTTTCTTGTTCTCTCATTGTGTATTCAAGCTGCTTTAATTCTTTTTCATGTTCAAGTTGCTTGATTTGCAACTGAATTGTTGCCATTTTTAATGAGTCAGACTGTCTCTCAGGCAATTTTAAATGCTCAGCTAGTACCGTAAGTACCTTTTCTTTCTGTATTCTGTCAGGTAATGTTAACTGCAATGTTTTTGGAAAATCTAAAAGCCTGTTTTTAATCTCTGTTCGTAAGATGTGTGACCGTCTCCACCTCCAAAAATTTCAGAACCTCTGAAAGAGCCATTGTGCACAACGCACACCTACTTAAACTGGTATACCACACCTGAAAAGCAACCACAGTATACTCACCCCTCACTGTCTTTAAGTTCACAAAGCCAACCCAATAGATAGACTTTTATCCCCCTCGAGCACCCAATTTGTTATGGGCCAGGGTTTAGAGAACCCCAAAGTGTATCATGGAGTTCACCTGACCCACAACTTTTAATAGAGTGTGGTTCTGGGGAGCACAAGGGCCCACTTTACAGGTGTGGTGCTACAGAGAACTAAGAGTATTTTAAAACAAAAACAATGCTTATTCTATGAATCCCATTAACATTTTAAACACACACAATAAACATCTTAGCAACCATCAACTAAAATACTCCCCCCAAAGAATACAGTACTCTATAAGTAACCCTTATTCTTTCCTTACAACATCGATAAGACAAAAGACCCTTTTTATTCACTTTGAAATCCTCAAATGATCTGGAGACAGTCTTTAGATTGCAGAGATAGAGCCTTATACAGATGTTTGCTTTTCCTGCGGCTATCCGGCTCTCAAAATGAAACTAAAATATACTGTAGCTGCCTGCTCAAAAACGAAAGTGTAAGACAGACAGCCCAGCTCCACCCACACTCTGACATCACTGCAGCTATCTGGCAAACACCCATTTCATAAAGTTACACCTACTACAGCTATTCAATGAACACCTATTTCTTAAAGGTACTCGCACATGACAGCGGGAAGAGAAAAGGTCAATGGCTGTTACTCCGAGCGGGTGGTTGAGGACACTTTCCGTGATCTGGAGGCCAGGCCACCCAAAGGGTCCAGCACCCTGTCCTCAATTATGATCAAGGAAGGAGAGCTTCCATGAGGATAGGCAACGATATCCACAAGGTATAGTTTATTACACAAGTGGGGTGCACCACAACAGATATCGGTTCATGGCAATCTTGGGTCTATTTTTCATCCGGGGGGCTTGTGGGAAAATATCGGGGCCCATGTTTTTCTATATATATATTTATTCACATGTCTATTTAATGACGGGATAAATGTACAAACGCACAAAGGCAAGTCATACCTCACTAGAAAATAGGGACAGGTTAATTCAGACATCCAGGCAGGCAGCAATCAACACAGGCCATCTACACCCACAATGGCAAAAGTCTGAAAAACCCATTTGAATTAGCAAAATAATCAGGGAAACTGCACTGAGACAGACAGACTGCTCAGAAAACCAGAAAGATGGTTATCTTCGGATGAACATGGAGGGGAGGCCGTTAACACCACATCACAGTTAGAACAACCCTTTGAAATGCTAAATGGGGGCCAAGAATCGGCCGGAGATGCAATTATCAGGTTTGTTTCAAATAATTTCTGTACTTAATGTGATTATACGGACCATCCAGTATTCAATAAAACAAAAAATCTATGTTTTTAAAAAAAATAAATTTAGTGTACCCAATTTAAAGTTTCCAATTAAGGGACAATTTAACATGGCCAATCCACCTAGCCTGCATATCTTTGGGTTGTGGGGGCGAAACCCACGCAGACACGGAGAGAATGTGCAAACTCCACACGGACAGTGACCCAGAGCCGGGATCGAACCTGGGACCTCAGCGCCGTGAGGCAACAGGGCTAACCCACTGCGCCACCGTGCTGCCAAAACAAATCAATGTTAATATTAAGTTTTACATTTATCCAACTATCTGTACTCTGTAAAAACAATTAACATATCAATATGACATCGGACAGTACAACTGGTCATTGCAATGTACAATGGGGGAGAGAGAGACTCGTTGGGACCTGCAGCATTCAGGCCCGAGCCTCTGTATGTCCACACACATGTGAAACAAAGACTTTTCCTTGAAGTTCAACACAGTCTCCAGGACTCAACTTTAATTCCCTCCAACACCAACTGTCAGAATGAACAAAATGCCGTCCTGGATGTAACTGAAGCAGAAACAGTAACAGCAGAATCCACCCCATTATCACTTGTGAAGTTGTTCGTGACTGAGTAACTGCCAGGAAACACAGAATTCCTTCCCACACACAGAGCAGGTGAACGGCCTCTTCCAAGAGTGAACTCGCTGGTGTCTCTGCAGGTTGGGTGAGTATCTGAATCCTTTCCCACACTGAGAGCAGGTGAACGGCCTCTCCCCAGTGTGAACTCGCTGGTGTCTCTGCAGGTGGGATGAGCAACTGAATCCTTTCTCACACTGAGAGCAGGTGAACGGCCTCTCCCTAGTGTGAACTCGCTGGTGTGTCTGCAGGCTGGATGAGTAAATGAATCCTTTCCCACACTGAGAGCAGGTGAACGGCATCTCCCTAGTGTGAGCCCTCTGATGTTTCTTCAGGGTGGATAATTGAAAAAATCCCTTCCCACACTGAGAGCAGCTGAACGGACGCGGTTTCCCAGTGTGAACTTGTTGATGTCTCTGCAGGCTGGATAACTGAGTGAATCCCTTCCCACACTGAGAGCAGGTGAACGGCCTTTCCCCAGTGTGAACTCGTTGATGTCTCTGCCGGGTGGATAACCGAGTGAATCCCATCCCACACTGAGAGCAGGTGAACGGCCTTTCCCCAGTGTGAACTCGCTGGTGTGTCTGCAGGTTGGACAACTGAGTGAATCTCTTTTCACACTGAGAGCAGGTGAATGGCTTCTCCCCAGTGTGAACTCGTTGGTGTATCTGCAGGTTGGATAAATGACTGAATCCCTTCCCACAATGAGAGCAGGTGAACGGCCTTTCCCCAGTGTGAACTCGCTGGTGTGTCTGCAGGTGGGATAACCGAGTGAATCCCTTCCCACACTGAGAGCAGGTGAACAGCCTTTCCACAGTGTGAACTCGCTGGTGTGTCTGCAGGTGGGATAATTGACTGAATCCCTTCCCACACTGAGAGCAGGTGAACGGTTTCTCCCCAGTATGAACTCGCTGGTGTGTCCGCAGGTTGGAGGAATCACCGAATCCCTTCCCACACTGAGAGCAGGTGAACGGTTTCTCCCCAGTGTGAACTCGCTGGTGTGTCTTCAGGCCGGATAACTGAACGAATCCCTTCCCACACTGAGAGCAGGTGAACGGTTTCTCCCCAGTGTGAACTCGCTGGTGTGTCTTCAGGCCGGATAACTGAACGAATCCCTTCCCACACTGAGAGCAGGTGAACGGTTTCTCCCCAGTGTGAATTCGCTGGTGTGTTTTCAGGCCGGATAACTGAATGAATCCCTTCTCACACACAGAGCAGCTGAACGGCCTCTCCCCAGTGTGAATGCGTCGATGAAACTCCAGCTTAGATGGGGCACTGAATCTCTTCCCACAATCCCCACATTTCCACGGTTTCTCCATGTTTTGGTTCTCCTTGTGTCTCTCCAGGTTGGACAATCGAAACCTTACCGACACACAGAACACGTGTACAGTCCCTCCCCGCTGTGAATGGTGCAATGTTTTTTTCAGACAGTGTAACTGGTTGAAGCTCTTTCCACAGTCAGTGCTCTGGAACACTCTCACCTGCTTCTGTGTCCCAAGGAATCAAGTGATTCTGTCAGATCAAGACGTGACATTTGAGATTTCTGTCTGTAATTCCTCCTCTTCTAATATCCTGGAAAAACAATTGACAAAAGTCATCACTGTCAGTACAGGACAGGAATTCAAAACAGACAATTCTGCTTCCGATGGAACATTCTTCCCTCTCTCTTCCCAAAAGCTGTAAATCTCCATCCCACACACTCTCCCTCCGTTCTCACTCTGCTGTATCTAATATTCACCCTCCCAATTCTCCTGAAGGTGCGGATTCAGGCTGATTGACAGATCCCTGCTCACTGCTTCCTGTCCTGGACACAGTGACCATAACAAATAGGAGCTGCAGTCAGCCATTTGGCCCATTAAACTTGCTGAACCCTTTGTTGAGCTCAATTGCCGATCTCAACACTATTTTCCCACACTATCTCCCATATCCCTTGATATCTTTGTGGTGAATGTAACTCCGTAATTCACACTGTGCTGTATATACATGAGACCATGCATTTGTAAGCGCAGTTGCGTTGCCCGACCATTAGGGGGAGTAACGCTGGGAATGCTTAGGAGTTTGTACAGGGCTCCACCCTTGGCTCCGCCCATGACTCCTCCCCCTGGACTGCTGTATAAATACCAATGCTCAGAGCCAGTCATTCAGTTCATTGAGAGTTCAACGCGGAACAGGCTGGCTCTGTTATAAGTAATTAAAACCACTGTTCATATCTTAAAGCACATGTCTAGTGAATTGATGGTTCCATCAATTTAATCGACTTAAGAAACAGTCAGGATCAATCATGGAATCAGCCCTCAAGCCTGAGCGACTGGAACTCGACCCACAGGATGCAGAGGCAAAAGAATTTTTTTCTCATTGGCTGCGGTGTTTTAAAGCCTACCTGGCGGAAGCAAGCACAGCCGAAACAACAGAGGAGCAGAAACTGAGCCTACTGCACGCGAGGGTGAGCCACAGAATCTCTACTCAATTAAACTGCGCCGGTTCGTATACTGAGGCCCTAGCGCTACTCGACAAAATGTATGTAAGGCCTGTAAATGAGGTCTACGCGCGACACGTGTTTACTACTCGCCGCCAGCGGCCTATGGAACCGCTCGCAGAATTCCTGAGAGAGCTTAAAACTTTATCTAGTGACTGTAATTACCAGGCGGTTACTGCGGCAGAACATAGAGAACTTGCTGTACGCGATACCTTGTTGCAGGCCTTAGGTCAAATTACGTGCGCCAACGACTGCTGGAAAAGGGGGCCCTAAATCTTGAAGCGACTGTTGAACTTGCTACCACTATGGAGGTCTCCTTCCGCAGCCTCACCTCGTTCCCCGCGGACCCCGCGACCCCGTCATGGGCCCCCGACCAGCGACTCCCCCAGGCCTGTGCCACGCGGCCACCCAGCCACAATGCTGCTCCAGCCTGCCACTTTTGCGGCCAGGATCAGCACTCGCGTCAGCACTGCCCGGCCCGCAACGTGACCTGCAGCACCTGCGGGTGAAAAGGACACTATGCCAGAGTGTTTCTAGCGATGAAAGCCCCAGCCTCTAACCCTCCCACGGCTCAAAGCACTCGTTCCCTGAATTCACAGGCCCACAGGCCCCGAAATGCTGCAGCCTGTATGCCGACTCCGCCCCCGCCCGTCATGTGCGACTCATGAGGGCAGCCATCTTGGCAATCCTCCTCCATGCGGCCGGCCATGTGCGACTCATGGGGGCGGCCATCTTGGCAATCCTCCTCCCTGCGGCTGGCCATGTGCGACTCATGGGGGCGGCCATCTTGGGATCCATCCCCTTCAAACTCTGAAACTCACCTCGACGACTACGAACTCAGAGGGCAGTCATCACGGGGCCACTCCAGCACAGCTGATCGAGCCGCCGCCGACCCGCAACTCAGCGCAGTCACCCTGGACCAATCGCGCCCGAAGCATCTGCGAAACTCGATGGCGACGGTCCAAATTAACGGGTACAGCACGCCGTGCCTTTTCGACTCCGGGAGCACTGAGAGCTTCATACACCCAGATCTGGTAAGACGCTGTTCGCTCCCCGTTTTCCCCGCGCAGCAAACTATCTCCCTCGCTTCGGGCTCCCACTCTGTCCAGATCCAAGGGCACACCGCCGCGACGCTCACAATCCAAGGCGCTAGCTATGCCAAATTCCAGCTCTACGTCCTGCCCGAACTCTGCGCCCCACTCTTATTAGGCCTTGATTTCCAGTGTAATCTCAAGAGTCTCACCCTCAGTTTCGGCGGACCCCTGGCCCCACTCACTATCTGCAGCCTAGCCACGTTGCGAATCTCCCCCCTCCTCTCTTTGCCAACCTCACCCCGGACTGTAAACCCGTAGCCACTCGCAGCAGGCAGTACAGCCTGGAGGATAGGGTGTTCATCCGATCGGAGGTCCGAAGGCTTCTCAGTGAGGGGATCATAGAGGCCAGCAACAGCCCCTGGAGAGCTCAGGTGGTGGTCGTCAAGACCGGAGAAAAATTCCGTATGGTTGTCGACTATAGTCAGACCATAAATAGATTTACGCTCCTTGACGCGTATCCCCTCCCCAGGATTGCAGACATGGTAAACCAGATCGCCCAACGACCTCTGCCACCCGGGGGTCACCCGGCTCTCCCACTCCATCAAAGCCCGAAATCTGCCTTTCTCCACTGAGGAGGTAAAAGCCGTCACCAGAGACTGCCCGATCTGTGCAAACCGCACTTCTATAGACCAGACAGGGCCCACCTGGTCAAGGCTTCTAGGCCCTTTGAACGCCTCGCGGTCGATTTCAAAGGGCCACTCCCCTCAACTAACAGGAACGTTTACTTCTTAAACGCCATAGATGAGTTCTCCCGCTTCCCATTTGCTATCCCGTGCCCCAATATGACCTCCCACACAGTCATTAGGGCCCTGCACAGTATCTTCACCCTATTTGGTTTCCCCAGCTACGTGCACAGCGACCGGGGTTCGTCCTTCATGAGCGACGAACTGCGTCAGTACCTGGTCGACAAGGGCATCGCCTCGAGCAGGACTACCAGCTACAACCACAGGGGGAACGGGCAGGTGGAGAGGGAGAATGCGACGGTCTGGAAGACCGTCCTACTGACCCTCCGGTCCAGGAATCTCCAAGTCTCCCATTGGCAGGAAGTCCTCCCAGATGCGCTCCACTCTATCAGGTCCCTCTTATGCACAGCGACCAATCAGACCCCTCACGAGCGGCTCTTTAGTTTTTCCAGGGGCACTACCACGGGGTTCTCTCTCACGGCATGGCTGAAGAAACCGGGCCCTGTACTCCTCAGGAAGCACGTCAGGGCGCACAAAACCGACCCCCTTGTAGAGAAGGTGCGCCTGCTTCACTCCAACCCCCAGTACACCTTTGTCGAGTTCCCTGACGGTGTCAGGACACCGTATCCCTCCGGGACCTTGCACCCGCCGGATCCAGCATCCCCTCTATCACTACAGATGCACCCCTCACCCTAGACCCCACCCAGCCGCCCCCTCGCGCTCCCGAGCCCACTAGTTCGCTCCACCTGTACCGCGCACCCGCACCAGCTAACCCCCAGCGCCCCCAGTCCAACCAGACGTGTATGCAGCTTGGACGAGATCTTCCCTGGAGTCCGCCATCGTACCCCAACCCACAACACCCGTCCAGCCACCGCAGGAGGCTGCAACCCCGGTGCTCCGCAGATCGCAGCGGACAGTTCGACCACCGGACAGACTCAATTTATGAACCACCACCCCCGCTGGACTTGATTATTTTGTAGGGGGTGAATGTGGTGAATGTAACTCCGTAATTCACACTGTATTGTATATACATGAGACCATGCATTTGTAAGTGCAGTTGCGTTGCCCGACCACTAGGGGGAGTAGCGCTGGGAATGTTTAGGAGTTTGTACAGGGCTCCACCCCCTGGACTGCTGTATAAATACCAATGCTCAGAGCCAGTCATTCAGTTCATCGAGAGTTCAACGCGGAACAGGCTGGATCTGTTGTAAGTAGATTAAAACCACTGTTCGTATCTTAAAGCACGTGTCTGGTGAATTGATGGTTCCATCAATCTTCACTATCTCGAAACCTATCAATCGCGAAATGGAAAATACTTGCTGACAGACGTCTGGAGTAGAGAATTCCAAAGCTTCACCGCATCCTCGAATGAAGAATTCACTCCTCATCTTCACTTTCACTTAATTTTCTGACCTGTTCCCCATGACACTCAACTCCCTCGTCAATCGGAAATCTGTCTAACTTCACGGCGCCGAGGTTTGATTCCGGCTCCGGCTCATGAATCTGCACATTCACCTCGTGTCTCCGTGGGTCCCATATCCACAACCCAAAGATGTGCTGCGTAGGTGGATCGGCCAAACTAAATTGACGTTTAATTGGATAAAAAATGAATTGGGTACTTTTAAGTTCAAAAATGTTTTGGTCAGGGTGGGCAAGAGTCAAAATCCAATCCAGTGACTATCCACATGTGCTTCGTGTAAGGTTCTGGTCAATGCCCACCCCTCCACTTTTCATCCCAGTCCAGGAGGTGGAGACTGGGCTCCGGATGAGTAATGGCGGCCGCAGCTCCCAATATCCCCCATGCTGGAGAATTCGCTCCATCTGCCATGTGGGCAGATGGACCGGAACTGCACATGTCCAAAGGGAAAAAAAAGACTGGGTACTTCAAATTAAAAAAAGAAATTTGTCTAACTCATCCTTGAATATATTCAATGACCTCCAGACTCCACTGGCCCCTGAGGAAGAGAAATCCCGAGATTAACAACCCTCTGAGGTAACAGATTACTGAAAATATATGACGTAGTTATAGTACAATATTACAATACGAGAAATAAAAATTATATGTACTGTACAGAACCATAAATAATATATCTAAACTGTACCATATAACAACTCTCGACCTATCTCTGGCCGATATTAATTTATTGACCCTTAAATGTTCACTGATGCTCACTGAATCAAAAGGAGGGACTGTGGTAACATAGCCGGCCTAGTTTTAAGCTCCATTAAAATTGGATATCCGAAATTAAAGAAATGGACACTTTAAGTTAAACGAGTCAGCACCAGCAAATGGCCTGCTGGGAATTCGAACTTGGTCAAGTTCGAATATACAGACTCCGACATGTCTGGAACTGCCCTACCAACTCGCCATCAACAGATCATTGCACTCTATTCATTGCACAAGCCCATTGTCAGTGTCCCAGATCGAGCCAGACTCTTGTGCACCCAGGAAAACAGGTTATGTGCCAGCAGACACCACAGAGGTGGACACCTGGGGGCGGGGCCCAGTGTCCTGTCAAGCAGACATCAAGAAACCCATTGGCTGTTGTGACCCTCTCCCGAGAGCTCATTGGCCAGAAGCCAGAGTAGTTTCTGGAAAAGGCGGGGAGGAAGGAGGATGAAAATAGATGTCCAAAGCACACCAGCAGCGAAAACCTGATGTGGGAGATGACCCTGACCAACCCCAGACTGACCAGAGAAGGAAGGAGGGAGGAAGCTGCCATTGAGACTAACTTAGTGATGATGGACCAGAGAGGCTGGAGGATTGGATCTACAGTTCAATCCAGCCACCTTTGGGGGTAGTATAGCCGAATCCTGGATATTTCTTGTATACAAACTTGGGTTAATTTACGGATTAACTTTGTTCAATAAAGATTGTATTTTGTCCATTTTTCTCCTGGCTATTAAAAGACACCTGGGTAGAACTTTGATTAAAATACTGGTTGACATATCTGTGATTTTCCAGATACAATAGGATGCCCTATTGTTATTGCTCTTCCTCTCTTTCCCCTCTCCTGTACAGACAGGCTGCTTGTGGTGCCAGAAACTTGCCTCTGTTCATACTCCCCGGAGGAACCAGCCTTATCAGCCTCCAAAATGGAATACCGATTAGCGAGCGGGACCCCAGGAGACTCCTGAAATACCCGCCTCTTTCTCTTGGACTGCCTGGCGGTCACCCATTCCCTTCCTTCCTCAAGTTCCTTCAGCTGCGGTGTGACCACCTCTCTGAACATGCCTCACGATGCTCTCAGACTCGTGGATGCTCCACAGCCGCCGTTCCAGCTCTGATACCCGAGCTTCCAAGAGCTGCAGCTGGACACACTTCCTGCACACAATGCTGGTCCCGGGAACTGGAAATGCACCTGGATTCCCACATGGAGCAAGAGGACCAAACCATGGCTTTGTGCTCTCCTGCCATGAGTAAACCCTTTAAATTTAAAAATTTAAAAGAATACTATATATTTAAACAATAAATCAACAAAGTCCCTCCCCTCATTATGTGGAGACAGTGATGTAGTGGTATTGTCGCTGTTTTAGTAATCCAGAGAGCCAGGGTGATGCTCTGGGGACCTGGGTTCGAAACCCACCAGGGCAGATGGTGGAATTTGAATTAAATAAAAATCTTTAGTTAAAAGTCCAATGATGACCATGAAGCCATTGTCAATTGTTGTAAAAACCCATCTGGTTCACTCATGTCCTTTAGGGAAGGAAATCTGTCATTCTTAACTGGTCTGGCGATCATGTGACGCCAGCCCCACAGTAATGCGGTTGTCTCTTACATGTCCTCAGGGATGGGCAATAAATGCTGGCCAAGCCAGCGACGCCCACATCCATGAAAAAATAAAGTAAATACAAAACAATGACTTACAATTTAATATAGGATGAAAAATACCCACCAGGACTGGTGAATTTCCAGCTTCAGTAGGGGATATGAATCCTTTCCCACATTCCCCATATTTCCATTGTTTCTCCTTGCAGGTGTCTTTCTGCCTCTCAACATTCAATTCATTTGTTGAAGCCTTGTCCACACACAACTCGTGTTTGGTCTTTCCCTGCACCAATTCTTTATGTTTTCTTCAAGCTATATAACTGATTAAAGCTCTTTCCCCATTCTGTGCACTGGAACACGATTACTCAGATGTGTGTGTATCTCAGTACTCTTCCAGTCAAATTGATTCATAACATTTTCTGCAGCAGACAGAATAGACAAATGGTTATCCAACGATGAAAGGCTAATGAATAGAGCAGATCTGCAGCTGATGTTTGGTGTGAGGTTTCTGTCTGCAAATCCTCTCCTTCTGATATCCTGTAAAAGGAGTTTTAAAAATGTATCACTGTCAGTCCAGGATAGAAATTCAGAACAGACAATTGTAGTTTCTCTGAAACATTCTTTCCTCTCTCATTCCCCAAAAGGTGTAAATTTCCATCCCACACACTCTCCCTCCATTCTCACTCTGCTGTATCTAATATTCACTCTCCCAATTCTCCTGAAGGTGCTGATTCAGGCTGATTGACAGATGCCTGTTCACTGCCGATATTAATTTATTGTCTCCTTAAACGTCAGCCACCTGCTGGGTAAACCAGAACCTTTCATTGTGTGAGAGCCTGAATCAGCCAATAGGAATCATTTTGCTCGGCGGTGACGTCTCTGCATTGCAGTGCGCAGGCTCGGCGCGGGCTCCCCGCCGGGGCCCCACTCATTGTTGTCCCTTCTCGAGACAACGTTTCCAAGCAACCGGCTGACGTCTCCGGCCAGAGCGAGAAGCCGCTCGCCGGCCTCCCCTCCCCCACCCGGCCAGCGACTACGCATGTCCAAAGGAGAGGGGGAACTGAGCATGTGCGAGGGAGTGCCCACCACCTGACCGTCCCTGCATTGGCGTTGACCAATGGGAAGAGTTGGACGCCCAGAAGGACTCTAGTCCTGTAGCCAATGGGAGTGATTGAAGATTGAGCTTCACACAGACTGAAACCTTCTCCTGTCTCTAACATCTGTGAGTAAAACACTTTCTTTTCTGCCCCTTTCCATTTATTTTCTCATTCTCACCTTCAATTGGTCACTTGCTACAACTGATGGGAAAGGAAGTGAATCCAGGGAGGGTGCAGACTCTGGAAAGATTGGCCCAGGTCTCTCTCTCTCTTGAAGACATTGACATCCTTTGCTCCCTCAGCTTGACACATTTATTTGTCTGGCTAAAAGGATGGGCTCTTTCCTAATGTTCACAATTAAAGTTCTGATTTCCCCAACATGGCTGACATTTAAAGTGACAATAAATTAATATCAGACAGAGATAATCATAATAATAATCTTTATTATTGTCACAAGTAGGCTTACATTATCACTGCAATGAAGTTACTGTGAAAAGCCCCTAGTCGCCACAGTCCGGTGCCTGTTCGGGTACACTTAGGGTGAATTCAGAATGTCCAATTCACCTAACAAACACGTCTTTCGGGACTGGTGAGAGGAAACTGGAGCACCCGGAGGAAACCCACAGACACGGGGAGAACGTGCAGACTCCACACAGACAGTGACCCAAGCTGGGAATCGAACCTGGGACCCTGGCGCTGTGAAGCAACAGTGCCAAACACTGTGCTACTGTGCCACCCCGTATGATATGTCTAGTGTTATTATATGGTATACATTCGATAGATTATTCAGAGTTCTGTAATAAAGCACATTTGTTATTATTTCTAGCTGTTTAATATAGTATAATAACTCTGTTATATATTTCCAATGATCTCTTCCATCAGATGGTTGTTAGTCTCTGGATTTCTCTTCCACAGGGATCACTATAAGGCGAGGGTCATTGAATATGTTTATGGATTAGTTGGATAGATTTCTGATTGAAGAAGGTTATGGGGAACAGGTGAGAAAATGGAAACAAAGCTGAGATGAGGAGGGATTTCTTCACTCGAGGATGTTGTGAAGCTTTGGAATTCTATACCCCAGAGGACTGTGGAGCCTCAGTCATCAAGTCTTTCCAAGACAAAGATACGTAGGTTTCTAGATATTGAAGATATCAAAGGATGTGGGGGATAGTGTGGGAAAATGGTGCTGAGGTAGATCGGCCAATGATCTCATTGAATGGTTGAGCAGGCTTGATGGGCCGAATGGCCGACTGCAACTCCGATTTGTTATGGTTTCCATACCATAAGAAGAATGTTCCATTGTAAGTAGAATTGTCTGTTCTGAATTTCGATCTTATGCTGACTGCAATGTCTTTTCCAAACTGTTTTACAGGATATTAGAAGAGGAGGAATTACAGACAGAAATCTCAAACATCATGTCTCGGTCTCACAGACTCACTCAATTCATCGGGTCCTAAATGTCATTGTCTTTGAATCTAGAGGGAGAATGGTTTACCGATCTGTTGACTTCACAAGATTTTAAACATCAGTGTGAGTGGAAAAGCACCGAGACACACACACACCCGAGTGAGAGTGTTCCAGAGCACTGACTGTGGAAAGAGCTTTAACCAGTTACACAGCTTGAATAAACATCACACCATTCACAGCGGGGAGAGACTGTACACGTGTTCTGTGTATGGACGAGGCTTCAACTGATCAGCAAACCTGGAGAGACACAAGGAGTAACAAAACATGGAGAAACCTTGGAAATGTGGGGACTGTGGGAAGGGATACAGAGTCCCATCTGCACTGGAAACTCATCGACGCATTCATACTGGGGAGAGACCATTCACCTGCTCTGTGTGTGGGAACGGATTCACTCGTTTAGTCTGCAGTCACACCAGCGAGTTCACACAGGGGAAACACTATTCACCTGTTCTCAGTGTGGGAAAGGATTCAGTGATTCATCCAACCTCCAGAGACATCAGCGAGTTCACACTGGGGTGAAGCCGTTCACCTGCCCTCAGTGTGGGGTGGGATTTATTCAGTCATCCAACCTACAGATACACCAACGGGTTCACACTGGGGAGAGACCGTTCACTTGCACTCAGTGTTGGAAGAGATTCACGCGGTTATCCAGCCTGCAGTCACACCAGCGAATTCACACAGGGGAGAGGCCATTCACCTGCCCTCAGTGTGGGAAGAGATTCAGTGATTCTTCCACCCTGCAGACACACCAGCGGGTTCACACCAGCGAGAGGCCATTTACCTGCCCTCAGTGTGGGAAGAGATTCAGTGATTCATCCACCCTGCAGAGACACCAGCGAGTTCACACTGGGGAGAGGCCGGTCACCTGCTCTCAGTGTGGGAAGGGATTCACTCAATTATCCAACCTGCAGAGACATCAGCGAGTTCGCACAGGGGAGAGGCCGCTCAGCCCTGCCTTCATTTTACACAACGATCCTATGTTCTATAGTGTAGGTCAGATAGGCTTCAGATGGTTTCACAGGTCGGCGCAACGTCGAGGGCCGAAGGGCCCGTACTGCGCTGTAGTGTTCTATGTTCTATGTAACCCACCAATGCCCAAATAAACGGTTCTTAAAACACTGGTCTGGGTATTAAAGGCACGGGTTTAATCCTGTGTTGTGGTTTACCTATCACCTGACAGGTGTGACCAATTCGAGAGAATCGCACTACATTCTTTGCCGTCCTGGCCAGGAAGAATACCTGTTGACTGATACCTGGGTTTTCCGAATTTCCACAAGTCCTGCCGTTGGTATCTCGCGCTACCTGCAGTATTTCCCACAATATTTGGGATATCTGATGAACAAAAATCCACTCCTCAACCACAGATATATGAGGCTGTCTCCACTTCCTCCTCAGAACTCCGTTCTCAATGTGTAAACACTTTGGAACCATTTCAGCCTCAACTTCCATGAGACCTAACTGTGCGAATCTACATAACTCTGGGTCAGCCTCCTGGGCGTCAGTTAATGAAGTCCTATCAAATACTTCCTCACAATTATCCTCATTCTCAAGGATAGTTTTGGCTGCTCTATCATCTGATTGTGGCGTGACTTTAATCTCTGGCGATGAACTTTGTTTAGCCATTGCCCTGGTCACCACACATGATGGAAAAATATCTGGAAACTGTTCCTGGAACTGTTTTGTCTCCTTTTCTTCCCTCAGACTCTCTGCAATCATGGGTGAAGCTGCAACCTTCACAACTGCCAAATCATTCCCCCAAAGTAAGTCTACTCTGTCTACAGGCAACTTCTTAACCACTCTAACAACCAGAAGTCCTGACAATAAATCACACTCCAATTGTACTTTATACAATGGAACTGGGATATAATCTCCACTTATCCCATTCACCAATACCTTGGGCAGGATTCTCCGTCCCGCCTCACCAGAAATCTGTTGCAGGGGGCCCCCGGGATTCTTCATCTCGCCAACCGGCCAATGGGGTTTCCCATTGTGGGCAGCCCCACGCCATCGGGAATTCCCCGGGCTGCCGGTGAAACGGATAATCCCGACAGCGGAGAATCCAATCCCTTAGCTTTCATTGAACTCTCCAGAGGAAAAAACAAATCCCTCTCCAGCGAGAGAGTTTGTGTGGGACCTGTGTCCCTTGAAATAATGTTGGGTTTGGCTCCATCATTTGATGAAAATGGGGTGATCTTCCTCTCAGATCAAAGCCCTGCATATCTCTCATCGACCTCATTCACCACACCTGCTTCCACAGCAGAGTTTACCTCAGGTCTCCTAATTCCACTTAGAGCTACTGTCCGCTCTGTGCTATTCTCCACTTTTGATCCCTTTTCAGAATCCCCCTTATGAATCTCAACAAGTCCCATGGGCTTTCCTCACAACGTCCAACAGGCTGTACGAATGCTTCCCACTTTATTGGAACGGTAACACTGAGACCTTTGAGTCTCACCTCCACGCTCAGCACCTTCCTTCCTAGTCTGAGGAGACGACCTCCGAGCATTCCCAGCTATCTATTCCTTACCTTGGCTACCTCTCTTCCTTTCACTCTCCCACTTCCTATCCTTAACCAAATTATGGGGGTGACGGAACAAAGATTTACATTTATGGATCAGCTCATAATGGTCAGCCATTATTGCTGCTTGTCTAGCGGTCATCCCCCTTTGGTCTTCAACGTAGATTCTTATCACAGAAGGTATTGAATTCTTAAATTCTTCTGGGAGAATAATTTTACTGAGAGCACCATAGCTGGTTTCAACGCCCAATGCTCATACCCACTGATTAAAATTGTCCTGTTTAACCTTTTCAAATTCAGTTTCAATCTGTCCTTGTTGTTTCTTTAAATTCCAAAGGTTTTGCCTCAATGCCTCCAAAACTAATTGAAATACACCCAGAATAGTCTTTACCTTGTTGTAACTGTGAGACAGCCTCTCTGACAGGGAAGTATAAACTTCCTGCACTTCCCCATCAGTTTACTTTGCATGAGGAATGCTCTCTCTTCCTTCGTCAACTCTATTTGAATTGCTATTTTCTCAAATGCCATGAAGAATGTTTCTACATCTTTCCCCTCAAATCTTGGTAGGGCCTGTATAAATTTAAAAAGATCCCCACTGGGATTTGGACTGGGAAGGGTTACTCCTCCTTTTTAACTTTCCTCACTTCTGCCTTTAAGTCCAACCTTAATTCTCTCTCTCCCTCTCTTTTTTCTCCCTCCATCTCTTCCCCTCTCTCTGTTTTCTTCCCTTTCCCACATCTTCATGTTTTTAATTCCCTCTCATGCCCAAACTGCAACCACATCCTCTCCAGACCGGTGTCCCCACCAGAATGTGCTACACGACCTGGACTACTTGCTCATGAGCTCTCCTGTGTTAATTTTTTTTTAAATTAGAATTTTTTCCAATTCAGGGGCAATTTATCATGGCCAATCCACCTAGCCTGCACATCTTTGGGTTGTGGGGGCGAAACCCACACAAACACGGGGAGAATGTGCAAACACCACACAGACAGTGACCCAGGGCTGGGATCAAACCTGGAACCACAGTGCCATGAGGCAGCAGGGCTAACCGACTGCACCACCATGCTGCCCACTGTCCTGTGTTTATAACAGACCCAGGCACTCAACTAATACATAATATATATGTCCCTTCCTAGATTTAACCGACACCTCTACTTTTAATTGACTTGCCAATTCAATCACAATACTCAACCAAGGCAGTGGATCAGTCCTTTCACTCTGGATCACCAGCTCTCGACTTCTGGGTGACTTTGGCGATGTCTCTTGTCCTGTTGACTGAAGTCTGTCCTCTTACTTCATGTTGTGTTGCATGTCGAGCTCCAGAGAATTGTAGCTCATTAACCCTTTCCAGCAATTACCTCTACACATGGTCTGATGGTAGTGAACCAGTGTTCTGATTGGCCCAAGCAGCCCATGATCAGTTCCTGATTGGTTAAATGGGGCATGATCAATGTCTGATTGGACTCTGAAGGATATCGGTCACCTTGCTTATGTGTGATGTCACTTTCTCATTGTGGTGTCACTTCCTCATGATTAATATTCGTCAGGCTCATCGTCCCAACTGATACCATAGAACCACTGAATCCCTACAGTGCAGAAAGAGGCCATTCAGCCCATCAAGTCTGCACCGGCCCTCTGAAAGAGCACACTACCTAGACCCATTCCCTACCCTAACCTGCACATCTTTGGACTGTTGGAGGAAACTGGAGCGCCCAGAAGAAACCCACACAGACACAGGGACAACGTGCAAACTCCACACAGACAATGACACATAGCCAGAATTGAACCCGGGTCCCTGACGCTGTGAAGAGGCTGTGCTAACCATTGTAGAAGTCAGGTATTTTAAATACACTTTATATAGGTAAGAAGACTGTTTAAGACAGAAATATTAAATCCTAGTTTTAAAATGAAAGAAATATACAACTTCCAAACTCAGACATGTGTTTGGGAAAAACAGAACCACTGATAAAAACATCACATTCTTTCAAGGGCAGCAGCGAAATCCCATGGGTTTTAAGGTGGTATAATTAAAGGCTCCATTGTTCTGATTTCTGGCCACTTGTGATAACAGCCTGAACCACATTCCATAACGTATGCAAGCTGAAACATTTTAGACTGTGTCAAAATACAGTTTCATTTATATTTTCGGAATAATAGCATGATGAGATGACTAACGTCTCAATTGTTGCAGATAAGCAACAATTGGAAGTGGCGTTGCATTGGGAGGATGGATGGCTTGTTATCAAATCAAATGTGTTTTGAATATAGCTTAAACCAATTAGGATTATATTGGGGTGTGATCGGATCGCTTAAGACAGATATGAAAGAGTATATCCATGGATGATTTGGCCACCATTTTAGACAAGAAGACAGAAAGACAAGAAGACAAGAAGAAAGAAAGACAGAAAGAGACAGAGAGAAAGAGACAGGAAAGAGACAAAGAGAACAAGACAGAAAGAGAGAGAGAGAGAGAAAGTAAAGGAAGAGAATTAGAAAAGAGTTCTGTATTCCTATTTCATTTTCATACTTTGACTTCAGCCTTTGACTTTTAAAGTTGTGTTCAGGCTATTGTCTCAGAAGATAATTCCTGTGATTCTTTGAAGAAAATCAAATTGTCTACAAACTACCTTTTAAATCATTTTCAAGTTGTAACCAATGAACTTCAATAAAACAATTCTTATTTGCACCTGACAAGTTTTTAACTTGAATTTCTACTGAGTTTCAGCAATGTCTCAACAACAACCGGCAACCGTAAATTAAATAAAACTGGATTCAAATCCTAAGATTCAACACTTGGCGTAGTCGGGCAGGAGGGGAGGAGTTCTGATTCGACCTTCGGAGAGGTTCGGAAAGCTTCGTGAGAAATCGGAGGAGGATCAGGCGACGACGAAAGCTTCGGGAATAATCGGAAGAGATCGGAAGACAGTCGGAATCCACGGCTAGACTGGGGTAAGAAATATCTTTTTCACCCATTAAAAGTCTTAAAGCCGCATCAATCAGTGCTTCGACCCCTGAAAAGGACATTTTTATAGACTGTGTTAAATCAATCAGCTGCTGGTTGTTGAGACTAACGCAGCCTACACACAAAAAGTTAAGTGAAAGGTTGAATTTATGGCTGATCCAGTTGAAAGTATAGATTTAGACCCTTTAGAAGGCAGAAATTTACTCCCTACGACGGTAAAAGGAGGAACTGGGATACCAGATGTTTCCGTTGAAGATATGTTGGGGGATTTTGGGTCTTTCTTTCGTAAACAATTTGACCTATGTGAAACCTCAAGAAAAATTGAATCAAAGTATAATATCCGCAGAGGACAGTGGTCCTTTGATAATATCAAGAGAGCATGGGGAAAAAGCACACGATTGCACAGTGCAGAACGTGTTAAATGGTCCCTGGCAATTATGGGACAATTACGCAGACAGCAAGAGATAATTACTAAAAATAAAACTGATCATGAATATAGGACCACTAAAGACCAACTAATTGCAGTTGTTGAAGAATTGCAAGATGCAAAAGCAAAACTTGAATCTGACGATGAAACTAGAACTGATTTGGAAAACAAAATCTCTGAACTCCAGCAGTTGCCTGTTCAAATAGCAGAAGTACAAAATCAAATTTTTGAGGTGGAATTAAAAAACCAAAAGCTGCAATCAAAAACTGAGCAAATTGAATTTGAAAAGTACAAGTTAATTGAAGAAAAATGTGTTTTAGAAAAAGAATTGCGAGATGCAGAATTCAGTTTTGAACAGGATGATGCCAAATTCCAACAGTTATCTGTTCAATTAGCAGAATTCCAAAATCAAATTTTTGAGGTGGAATTAAAAAACCAAAAGCTGCAAGCAAAAACTGAGCAAATTGAACTTGAAAAGTACAAGTTAATTGAAAAAAACTGTGTTTTAGAAAGAGAATTGCGAGATGTAAAATCCAAATTTGAACAGGACGATGAACTTAGAACAGAATTGCAAAACAAAACTTCTAAACTCCAGCAGTTATCTGTTCAAATAGAGTTCCAAGATCAAATTTTTGACGTAGAGTCAAGATACAAACAGTTGCAATCAAAAACTGATCAAACTGAACTTGAAAATTCCAAGTTAATTGAAGAAAAATGTGTTTTAGAAAAAGAATTGCAAGATACAAAAGCAAAACTTGAACATTATGATGAAATTGGAACAGAATTGCAAAACAAAACTTCTAAACTCCAGCAGTTATCTTCTCAAATAGCAGAATTACAAAATCAAATTTTTACAGTGGAGTCAAAATATCAAAAGTTGCAATCAAAAACTGAGAGAATTGAACTTGAAAAGTACAAGGTAATGGAACAAAAATGTGTTTTAGAAAGAGAACTGCAAGATGCAGAATCTAAACTTGAACATGATGATGAAATTGGAACAGAATTGCAAAACAAAACCTCTAAACTCCAGAAGTTATCTATTCAAACAGCAGAATTACAAGATCAAATTTTTGAAGTTGAGTCAAGATATCAAAGGTTGCAATCAAAAACTGAGCGAATTGAATATGATAATTGCAAGTTAATCGAAGAAAGATATGTTTAAAAAAAAGATTTGAACAATGCCACTGAAAGCGGCAAGGTCCTAAAAGACTGGATTCAAACAGCAGCTGAAGTAACACAAACTCAACAAGCAGCCCACCTAGTGGCACAATTGGCAAATGCACAGCCGAAATCAAGTGTCATGAATAAATTAATTCCTCTGCCAAATGAATCAGACGAAGATAGTGTTCCTACAAAGCGTAATACTAAATTAATTCAACTAGCCCCTTTAAAACGCAAACGGGTTAGAGTTGGAAGCAAAAAAATAGAGGAAGAAGGTGAAACTATCTCTAGAAACATATTTGATCATCAATGGACTCAGGAACCAGCAGAGCCTGCACAAATTGACGAATGGTCCAAAAATCTCCCACATCCTAAAAAGGGTGGTATGTCCACATGGAATGGAATTAACAGATTAAAATCCATTTACAGTCTCCACCCATTTGATGGAGTACAAGTTCTAACTATCATGCTCGGTACTCGCGTAATTTCAACCCTTAGAACTGAGGTGGAATTTGCCCTTGGAGACGATTTGCAGAATTTAGACGCTGGTTGGCTAGCAATCAGGGATTGGCTATTAACATATCGCCCCCCGAGGACCGATTGGTCTAAGATCACATCTTGCATTCAAAAAAGTAATGAAGATATTCAGGATTTTGAGGACAGATTTTTACAGACTTGGATGGAATATTCGGGAATGACACTTACAGACGAAACTGACACATGGGATGCAAGCAATTTAAATCCATTAAAAACGGCTTTTGTAGCCGGTGTTAAACCTGAAGTTTCTGATGCCTTGAATTTGGTTTTACCAGCTTGGGCCAAAACTGGCACATACCGAGACATAGTTGACCGGTGTATTCAGATAGATCGCGGTTTACGCAATCGGACAAGCTCATCAGCAGTGACTAAAGCACCACCACAAGATTCAGGGCAAACATGTACCCTGGCTCCATTAAAATCACGTAAGGAAAATATACCACAATGTCTTTACTGCGGTAAAGTAGGACACTGGATGGCAAAATGCTATCTTAAACCACGGATGGATTCGAGAGATGATAATGAGGTAGACAATTTTCACTACAATACATTTCCACCTCGTGGTCAACCACGTAATGCGCACAAACAAGATGCACCTAGGGTAACGTTCCAACAAGACAGACCCAGACTTACGTACCGGGATTCTAAAACCTCCCAACCTTATCCATGTGGGGAGGAACCTTATCCACGTAGGGAAGAACCTTATCCACGTAGGGAGGAACCTTACCCACGTAGGGAGGAATCTTACCCATGTAGGGAGAAATCTTACCCACATGGGGACGAACCGTACCCACGTAGGATTCTACACGATGATAACAATGCTATGAATGAAATGTTAAACAGCTGTCCTCCAGCTCAAAGACGTTCTCTGTGTGATAATTCAAAAAACTACTAGACCCCACTCTTGATGATTCTCTCCATTTCTCTCTACATGCACTTTTGCAGCAGAAAAATGATGGATTATATATTTCATTAAGAGTGGAAGGTATTGATATCGATTTTCTATTTGATACTGGAGCTGAACTTACCTGTGTTACTGAACAGAATGCTGCTTTCTTTCCCCTGACTTCAGAGAAAATTGAAGCTTTGGCTGCAGGAGGAGACTCTGTCCCTCTTCGGAAGACTATACCACTGCTCTTAGAATTTGGACCACATCAACTGATAGCGTCAATATGGGTAGGTCCGGTAACACAAGCACTTCTAGGTATGGACATCTTATCACAACTAAATTCTTCACTCAATTTCAATAATGGGAAAATTACCTGGTCCATTAGACACATAAAAAAAGATGAAATACATCATCCAATTTGGGCAATTGACAAAAATGATTGTGGTCTTTTGAAAATGGAACCAGTTACTTTCATGGGATCAGCTCCACCTTGTACCAAACAAAACCCCATTAGCAAAACGTCAATTCAAGGTATTCTACCTATAATAAAACAACTTGAAGAAAGGGATATTTTAGTGCGTATTCACAGTTCATCAAACAGCCCTGTATGGCCTGTGAAAAAGGCTAATTGTACATGGCGCCTTACTATTGACTACAGAAAGGCAAATCAATTCATTGTCAGAAAAGCTCCTTTAGTGGCAGATCCGTCTACAATTTTTAACTCTTTAACTCCTGACCTTCAGTGGTTTTCAGTCATTGATATGGCAAATGGCTTCTGGTCAGTACCATTAGCTAAACAAGTACAACCATGGTTTGCTTTTACAGTTAATCAGCAACAGTACACATGGACTAGACTACCGCAAGGTTTTCACAATAGCCCAACTGTTTACCACATGGCTCTGCAGAATCACATCAGGGAACTGCCTGATCTGTCTTCAACCATTATTCAGTATGTAGATGATGTTCTGTTAGCCTCCATCAATAAAGATGACCATGAAAAGGACTTACGGGTGGTCTTGAACCACCTCAGTGCAAATGGTCACAAAGCTAGCTTTGCAAAAGCACAAATTACCCAGGAAGAAGTTGTTTACTTGGGACAGAAAATTTCCAAAGGCAAAAGGGAACTTACTCAGGACAGAACAGCTGCCATCAAAGCAGCTAAAGAACCCTCAACTGTACAGGAAGTCAGATCTTTCTTGGGACTCTGTAATTTTAACAGAAATTGGATTGATTCTTATACGCAGTTATGCCAGCCATTGAATGATCTTCTAAAAGGAAACAGAAAATCAAAAGATCGAGTTAAACTCAATTCTGAACAAAAACAATCATTTCTGAATTTGAAAAAGGTCCTGTGTTCAGCGCCAGCCTTAGGTATTCCAAACAACGGAAAACCTTTTACCATGTTTGTTCATGAAAGAGATGGTTACATGACTGCAGTACTAGCTCAAGAACATGGTGATCAGTTAAGACCAGTTGGGTACTATTCCCTTAAACTTGACAATGTGGCACTAGCATTTGGCAGTTGCTTACGAGCCATGGAAGCTACATGTCGAGCTGTAATGATTACATCTGGACTTGTTCTAGACCAAAAGTTAATCATTAAATGTCCACATTCAGTCCATTCTCTACTATCCATGAACAGAGTGTCACAAGTTACATCAGCTAGATGGACTAGATGGACAGCAGTTTTGGAAGCTCCCAACCTATATTTTCACAAAGCCAGTCCTGTAAACCCATCGTCCTTGCTCCCGCTTCCCGAGGAACAAGGGAAGGGAGAGAGAGAAGTGCATGACTGTGTGAAAATAATAGAGGAAATGGAAGAAGTACGCTTAGTAGAAGAAGAGCCACTACAGAACCCAGATTTAATCCTATTCACAGATGGTTCCTCTTTTATTGACAAGGGTATCAGGAAAGCTGGGTGGGCAGTCACAAGCCCATACGAAGTATTAGCTGAAGGAAGTTTGCCCCCAGCTACATCAGCTCAGCAGGCCGAATTAAAGGCACTTACAGAAGCATGTCATGTGGCAAGAGATAAAACTGCTAACATCTATACTGACTCCAGATATGGTTTTGGAGTAGCACATGATTTTGGCCAACTGTGGAGAAAAAGAGGATTTCTCACAACAGCAGGTACACCTATCCGAAATGGAAAGGAAGTACGAGATCTTCTAGAAGCTATGACCTTACCCAAAGAAGTATCAGTTCTAAAATGTAAAGCCCATACTCATGAGGACACTATGGAAGCAAGAGGAAATGCTCTTGCGGACCACGCAGCAAGGGAAGCTGCCTCCCTTTGTGCCTCTCATTGGCATCAGGAATCCAGTCACATTTACAAATTGGGAGTAACCACCTTATTACATGATTTACGTGAAATGCAGAATGATTGTACAAAGGAAGAAAAATGGAAATGGTTAGAATCAGGTATTCAACCGTATGATGATGAAATTTGGAGAGAAGTCGCACCGCAATCACTAATGCCCTTCTTAGCTCAACAAATTCATTCATGGGGACACATATCACCTCAACAAATGATGGATCGATTCCATAGAAGTTGGTGTGGTAAAGGATTCAAAAAACATGCACAATTGGTAGCAAACCGATGTGTAACCTGTCAAAAGAATAACTTGGGTCCTATAACATCAATGCCTCAATTAAGAGCTCCTGCTCCTGCAGGTCCATTCCAGGACTTACAAGTAGATTACATCACTCTTCCTAAATGTCAACAGTACAATGACGTGCTTGTAATAGTGGATAAATTCTCCAGATGGGTGGAAGCTGCTCCAACTAGAAGAGGGACAGCTGCCCATGCAGCCAAAGTGCTATGCCAAGACTTTATTCCCAGATGGGGAGTACCAGCTAGCATTGACTCAGACAATGGAACCCACTTTACAGGAGCTGTTTGTAGGGAAGTCTGTAAACTACTAAACATTAACTGGAATTTACACTGTCCTTATCATCCACAATCATCAGGACTAGTGGAACGTATGAATCGAACTTTGAAAGAAAGACTGTCTAAATACAGCCAGGAAGGCATGAATTGGGTCCAAGCTTTGCCAATAGTATTATGCAGCATTAGAGCAACACCAAATAGAACAACAGGCCTGAGCCCTTTTGAAATCATCACAGGCAGACCAATGTCTCTGCCAGGAACTATTGACTTGAGGAAAGCAGACTGTCATTTAATGAGTGATGCTTTGCTGTCTTACTGTCAAAATCTAACAAATGCTGTTAGCTTTGCTTCTCAACAGGTGTTAGCTGCGTGGGGTGATCCTCCGGAGGGTGGACACGACCTGGTGCCCGGTGAAGAAGTGTACATCAAAAAGCTGCAAAAGGAACCTTTGGGATCAAAGTGGGAAGGTCCTTTCGTAATCCTTCTCACCACCCAATCCGCTGTTAAGTTAAAAGGAAAGAAAAGTTGGATTCACGCATCGCACGTGAAGCGCGCGTACAAGTAAAATGTTTGCCGCAATTTTAATTTTCAGTTATTTGATTGACTTCGTGAATGTTGTATCAGAAATGAATAAGAACACATTCCTTTACACAGCTAAGATATATGCTGAAAACTTTAACATTTCTAATTGTTGGGTATGCATTGCAACCCCTACTAACTCAGGGGAGGGTATTCCCTTTCTAACTATTCCCTTTAATGCTTCAGAAACAGCAGAATGGTACATCTATCAAAGTGTCCCTCGCTCTGTGGTGACCCGTTCTGGAGCATATACATGTGACAATGGGAGGTACCAGGTTGACATCAAAAAATCTATTAACTTATGGAAATCTGCAGGCTATCCACTAAACACCTTTTCAGGATGGCACCAACTTCAATTTAACCCTGACAAAAAACCTCAACATCTTAACCTCCCAACTAATATTAAACAAAAAGGATCAATTTGCCTCATCAGTAAGGACCCTAAAGGGATACCAATGGGTAATAGTAATTGTACTAACTATGTAGATGTTAACACAGCTTTTAAATGTACTAACGACCGCTTAGAAAGAGTTATGCGGTCCTCAAGGATAACAGGCATACCTAACCACAGAAATAATAAAACATTCGAAGACCAATGGCTCTTAGAATATATTTACTCATATTCTGCTTATAATGGAACTTATTTTATTTGTGATGATAAAGCATATCCCTGGCTCCCAAGATCCTGGTCAGGATCTTGCTATTTAGGATACATGGTACCTGCCATTCGTCATGTGACTAATCTCCTGCATATTTCAGAAATGACTGTTCAAAGAAAAAAACGTTCCATCACCTTTAGAGATGCAATTTTTGCTAGAATCATTCCTTTCTATTGGCAAGTAAGGATGGAGAATGAGTTAAATAAAATAACAACCATCATACAAGATGTGGCAGAATACACTGCCACTGCCCTAGACAAAATCTCTGACGAAATGCGAACAATTCGAACCGTGGTATTGCAAAATCGAATGGCACTTGACTATGTGCTAGCCGAAAACGGTGGCACGTGCGCCCTGATTGGTGCAGAATGTTGCACTTTCATTCCTGATAACTCTGAAGAAGTTAAAGATTTGGTATTACATATCCAAAAAGAAATCAAAAAACTTGATCCATCCCAAGTTCTCTCTCTGGGATAGAATTTGCGGGTGGTTTGGACACACAGGAATGTCCATAATGAGAATAATCCTATTCTCCTGTGCAGCTGGATTCATCATTTATATGACATACCAATGTGCTACGTGCATCAAAGAACTATTCGCTAAGCGCAGGGGGCCAACTGTCAGAATGATTCACACTAACCCTACTGCACCCCCAATTTTTTTTTTTTTTTTAAATAATTTTTATTGAAGAAATTTTTCAAAATACAAACATTTTAACCCCCCCTACATTTACATTTAAAGTATAGCAAAACAAAGTCAAACCCCCCTACTTAACAAGAAAGTCCCCCCCACCCCCTACCCGCGCGTCCCCCCCACCCCCCCCCCCCCCCCCCCGCCGGCGAACCGGCAGTCAGACCAATTTATCATTCCTGGCAGTGTCCTCGGGCAGGCCTTGCCCGTGCCACCACCGCTCTACTGCACCCCCAATTGATGAATTTGAGGTGAAATACTTTTGTTGAAATGTTAACCGTAATATCAATCAATTATTTGTATAATCTATTAATACTGAATCTGTAGCATCAAATTTGACTAATTCATTAATTGTTATTTTGTAATAATGATTCTTTAAGAATTTTAATGATTATTGTTGAAATACTTGTTGCAATACTAAGTTTCCATTCTATTGTTTAAATCTGCAATGACAATATGAATGAATTATTCTTTGCGCTTTTACCTATCCTATCGCTTTAATGATATCTTTTATCTTATTCTGATATATCTCACTTGATCTTTCGATTTATCAAAGGGGCGACTGTAGAAGTCAGGTATTTTAAATACACTTAATATAGGTAAGAAGACTGTTTAAGACAGAAATATTAAATCCTAGTTTTAAAATGAAAGAAATATACAACTTCCAAACTCAGACATGTGTTTGGGAAAAACAGAACCACTGATAAAAACATCACATTCTTTCAAGGGCAGCAGCGAAATCCCATGGGTTTTAAGGTGGTATAATTAAAGGCTCCATTGTTCTGATTTCTGGCCACTTGTGATAACAGCCTGAACCACATTCCATAACGTATGCAAGCTGAAACATTTTAGACTGTGTCAAAATACAGTTTCATTTATATTTTCGGAATAATAGCATGATGAGATGACTAACGTCTCAATTGTTGCAGATAAGCAACAATTGGAAGTGGCGTTGCATTGGGAGGATGGATGGCTTGTTATTAAATCAAATGTGTTTTGAATATAGCTTAAACCAATTAGGATTATATTGGGGTGTGATCGGATCGCTTAAGACAGATATGAAAGAGTATATCCATGGATGATTTGGCCACCATTTTAGACAAGTAGACAGAAAGACAGAAAGACAAGAAGACAAGAAGAAAGAAAGACAGAAAGAGACAGAGAGAAAGAGACAGGAAAGAGACAAAGAGAACAAGACAGAAAGAGAGAGAGAGAGAAAGTAAAGGAAGAGAATTAGAAAAGAGTTCTGTATTCCTATTTCATTTTCATACTTTGACTTCAGCCTTTGACTTTTAAAGTTGTGTTCAGGCTATTGTCTCAGAAGATAATTCCTGTGATTCTTTGAAGAAAATCAAATTGTCTACAAACTACCTTTTAAATCATTTTCAAGTTGTAACCAATGAACTTCAATAAAACAATTCTTATTTGCACCTGACAAGTTTTTAACTTGAATTTCTACTGAGTTTCAGCAATGTCTCAACAACAACCGGCAACTGTAAATTAAACAAAACTGGATTCAAATCCTAAGATACAACAACCATTGTGCCACCATGCTGAGATGATACATCTTCAGGTGTCATGTGTAACTTCTTAGTGACTGCTGATGACTAAAGCAAGTTACTTAAATACAAATAACTGAAATTACACAAGATACACAAACCTAAACTAATACAGCAATTCCTACTGAACACAGAAAATAAATCCATAAAGCTGATTGGTGTGTGAAAATTTAAGGAACAAGACACACATTACAAAATACAATTTTCTATTCATAAATTACATGTTCCTAAGAAATAAAAGTCACAGAAATGACATAACCACAACACCATTACAGAAACTGAGAATAAAACCCACACCAATGGAGAAAATCTGTTGTAGAATTTGAAGGAAAGTGACTACTTTGCTGCTAGTTTAAAAGTGAACACAATTTAAGACACAGAATTTCTCCAGCATTGACCAGCATTGACAGAATTAAACTACAAGAAATCCTGCAATAAAATGTAACAGAGATTTTCATTCAGCATTAGTCCTGTGGTAAAACCATAAAATTAAACCTACTTTGGCCTAAGACAATATGGCACAAGAGACAAATGTATTTATTTTAGATCTACCTGTCGTGGTGGATAAAATATTATTTCTTGGGATGTGGGTATCGCTGGCTGGGCCAGAATTTGTTGCCCATTCATAATTGCCCTTAAACTTGCTCGGGACATTTCAGTGGGGGGCAGTTAAGAGTCAACCGCATGTGTGTGGGTCTGGAGTCACATGTGGGCCAGACTGGGTAAGGATGGGCAGATTTCCTTCCCTGAGGGACATCAGTGAACCAGATGGGTTCAAAATGGTTTCATGGTCATCATTAGGCTTTTAATTCCAAATTTTTATTGAATTCAAATTTCACCATCTGCCCTGACGGGATTTGAACCTGGGACCCCAGAGCATTACCCTGGGTCTCTGGATTACTAATCCAGCAACAATACCACGAGGTCACCGCCTCCCCCATACTATCCAGGACAAAATAAATGTCCTTCATTATCTCTTGTAGACCATTTCAGCAGCAACGTCCACTCCAAAGCTCAATGAGCATCAGCCCCACTGGAAGCAAAGTGGTGAGACCGACCAGAATGTACCTGTTGTGCAGAACCTTGGTTAGACCGCAGCTGGAGGACTGTGTACAGTTTTACTGCCCTGATCGGCAGAGTGGGAGCGCAACAAACATTCACCAGACTTGTTCCGGGGATGGCAGGGCTGCCCTTTGAGGAGAGATTGGGGAAACCTGACCTGTGTTCTCTAGAGTTTCAAATAATGAGAAGTGATCTCATTGAAACTTACAAAATCCATAAAGGAATAGACAGGGTTGGTGCAGGTGAGATGTTTCCCCTGGTTGGAGAGTCTGGAACCAGGGGACACAATGTCAAAATAAGGGAGAAGCCACTTAGGACGGGTCTCGGAGGAGACATTTCTTTACTCAGAGGGTTGTGAATCTTTGGAATTCTCTACCCCAGAGGGCTGTGGGAGCTCAGTCACTGAGTGTGTTTAAAGCAGCGACTGACAGATTTCTAAATCCCAATAACACAAGGGGCTGGTTTAGCACACTGGGCTAAATCGCTGGCTTTAAAAGCAGACCAAGTCAGGCCAGCAGCACGGTTCGATTCCCATAACAGCCTCCCGGAACAGGTGCCAGAATGTGGCGACTAGGGGCTTTTCACAGTAACTTCATTGAAGCCTACTTGTGACAATAAGTGATTTTCATTTCATTTCAAAAGGAGATGGGGATAGTGTGGGGAAAAAGGCAATGAAGTGAGTGATTGTACTGAATGGGAGAGTAGGTTTGATGAGCTGAATGGCCTGCTTCTCTGATACAAAGATAGAACACACAGTGCAGGAGGCCATTCGGCCAATCAAGTCTGCACCAACGCACTTAAGCCTTCACTTCTACCCTATCCCAATAACCACATCTAACCTTTCTTTGGTCACTAAGGGCAATTTATCATGGCCAATCCACCTAACCACCATGTCTTTGGACTGTGGGAGGAAACCAGAGTACCCGGAGGAAACCCACGCAGACATGGGGAGAACATGCAGACTCCGCACAGACAGTGACCCAGCGGGGAGTCGAACCTGGGACCCTGGCGCTGTGAAGCCACAGTGCTATCCACTTGTGCTGCCCCCACAGGGAGGAAAGTAAATTGTGAAGAGGACATAAGGAGATTACAAAGGGATATAGATAGGTTAAGTGAGTGGGAAAAGATCTGCCAAATGGAGAATAACGTAGGAAAATGTGAAATTGTCCGTGTTGGCCAGAAGAATAAAAAAGCTTATTATCTAAATGGTGAGAGATTGCAGAGCTCTGAGACTCAGAGGGATCTGGGTGCCCAAGAGCATGAATCACAAAAGGCTAGTATACAGGTACAGCAAGTAATTAGGAAAGCTAATAGAATGTTATTGTTTATTGTGGGGGAATTGAATACAAAAGTAGGTTATGTTCCTGTGAGCGGGAATGAATCCAAAAGAATCCCTCGACATTCAGATCTGCTTCAAACATCAAACAGTTTATTGTTGTAACACCGGCGGGGAGTAAGCCTCTGGGTAAAAGCAGATACATCTCCACTGAATAAAGGGAATCATCATCATTTATACAATTTCAAATAGTTAGTCAGCCCAACTCAGCCGGACACAATCCAATCACAATGATTATAGATGACACATATTGACTGGTAGATCCAATGAAAGTGGTTACTGGGCAGCAGGGAACTGCGTGATCAGCTCATGGACAGCTAGGGGGTTAGTCACGAACTCATGATGTCTTCCAGATCCCCTCATCGACCGTCCTTGGGTCTTGTGTATACATAACTCCCGTATCTTAACCTTGTTACTGACTGGTACATTGTCAGAATTCCATCAGAGCATTCCCCTTTGCGTGAGAGAGAGAGAGCTGACTGGTGCTGATTTAATCTGACGGTCACCACACCTCACTCGAGGGGCAATGTTGAGGGGGCAGGGCCTTCATGGATGACCTCAGCCGGTACGGCAGGTGAACCCACGCTGTTGGTGTCGCTCAGTATCACAAACCAGCCATCCAGCCAACTGAGCTAACCAATCCCCAGAAATATTAGCTATTGCCCATCTCCCATCACACCATTTAATGTTGTTTCTCAGTCCATGTCAGATAACCTGCCCTATACCTTGATAATTTTCTTCTGCAAGAAACACAGAGATAAATTAAACAAAAGAACCATGTACCTCCATTGCCCATCTCCATGGCAAGGTGGCATGCTTTATAGGGATCCAAACAGAAATGGGAAGGAAACATCTTCCAACTTCCAAACTAACTTTCAATCTCTGATCCTTGTGAAATGTGAAACCAGGTATTCACAACAAGGCTCAAAGAACGTCAGCCCACTGGAGTCAAAGTCGTGACACCGGCCAGTCCAGCAGAAGAATCACTCCAACCATCCCCATTGACCAACTGTCAGAATGACCAAAATGCAGTCCTGGATGTAATACAGAGCATAAACAATCACAACAAAATCTAACCCCTGTAATCACTTGTGAACTTGTTCGTGTCTCAGCAGGTGCGATGAATCACGGAATCCCTTCCCACATTCACAACAGGTGAACAAACTCTCCCCAGTGTGAACTCGCTGATGTGCCTGCAAATGGGATAACTGAGTGAATCCCTTCCCACATGGAGAGCAGGTGAATGGCTTCTCCCCAGTGTGAACTCGCTGGTGTCTCTGTAGGTTGGATAACCGAGTGAATCCCTTTTCACACTGAGAGCAGGCGAATGGCCTCTCCCCAGTGTGAACCCGACGGTGTGCCCGCAGGTTGGATAACAAAGTGAATCTATTCCCACACTGAGAACAGGTGAATGGCCTCTCCCCAGTGTGAACGCGCTGGTGTGTCTGCAGGCTGGACATATGAGTGAATGTCTTCCCACACTGAGAGCAAGTGAATGGCTTCTCCCCAGTGTGAACTCGCTGGTGTCTCTGCAGGTGGGATAAGCGAGTGAATCTCTTCTCACACTGAGAGCAGGTGAACGGCCTCTCCCCAGTGTGAACCCGCTGGTGCGACTGCAGGTTGTCTAACCGAGTGAATCCCTTCCCACACTGAGAGCAGGTGAACGACCTCTCCCCACTGTGAGTTCGCTGGTGTATCTGCAGGCTGATCAACTGAGTGAATCCCTTCTCACACTGAGAGCAGGTGAACGGTTTTTCCCCTGTGTGAACTCGCTGGTGTATCTGCAGGTGGGATAACTGAGTGAATCCCTTCCCACATGGAGAGCAGGTAAACGGCCTTTCCCCAGTGTGAACTCGCTGGTGTATCTGCAGGTTGGATGAGGAAATGAATCCCTTCCCACACTGAGAGCAGGTAAACGGCCTCTCCCCAGTGTGAACTCGCTGGTGTATCTGCAGGTTGGTTGAGGAAATGAATCCCTTCCCACACTGAGAGCAGGTGAACGGCCACTCACCAGTATGAACTGGCTCATGTATCTGCAGGCTGATCAACTGAATGAATCCCTTCCCACACCGAGAGCAGTTGAACGGTCTCTCTCCAGTGTGGACTCGCTGATGTGTCCGCAAACTGGATAACTGACTGAATCCCTTCTCACACTGAGAGCAGGTGAACGGCCTCTCCCCGGTGTGAACTCGCTGGTGTGTCTGCAGGTCAGAATACTGAGTGAATCCCTTCTCACACCGAGAGCAGGTGAATGGTCTCTCCCCAGTGTGACTGCGGCGATGAATCTCCAGTGCAGATGGGACTCTGAATCCCTTCCCACAGTCCCCACATTCCCATCGTTTCTCCATATTTTGGGTCTCCTTATGTCTCTCCAGGTCGGACAATCAGTTCACGCCTTGCTCACACACAGAACAGTCTATTCCTGCTGTGAATGGTGTGATGTTTTTTCAGGCTGTGTAACTGGTTAAAGCTCTTTCCACAGTCAGTGCTCTGGAACACTCTCACTCGGGTGTGTGTGTCTCGGTGCTTTTCCAGTCACACTGATGTTTAAAATCTTCGCAAGCTGACAGACGAGGCAAACATTTCTCCTTCTAGATTCAAAGTCCGATGATGTTCAGGCCCTGATGAATCAAGTGACTCAGTCTGATCGAGACGTTTAGTTTGAGATTTCTGTCTGTAAGTCCTCCTTTTCTAATATCCTGTAAAAACAATTTACAAAAGACACAAGTGTCAGTGCAGGACAGAAATTCAGAACAGACAGGGTCTCCGGTTGCGACATGTCAGGAGCGGCCGCATATGAGGCAGCTCTCATTCGGGGACTTTGTTTTCATAGTTTCATAGAATTTACAGTTCAGATGGAGGCCATTCAGCCCATCGAGTCTGCACCAGCTCTTGGAAAGAGCACCATACCCAAGGTCAACACCTCCACCCTACCCCCATAACCCAGTAACCCCACCCAACACTAAGGGCAATTTTGGACACCAATGGCAATTTATCATGGCCAATCCACCTAACCTGCACATCTTTGGACTGTGGGAGGAAACCCACGCACACACGGGGAGGACGTGCAGACTCCGCACAGTGATCCAGTGACCAAAGCCGGAATCGAAACTGGGACCCTGGAGCTGTGAAGCATTTGTGCTATCCACAATGCTACGGTGCTGTCCGTTTTCACCCGGTATTTGAGGGGGTTTGGGGATATTTCAAATTTGTCAATGGGATAAAGCTCCCATACTGTGTTAATGTCCAAGAAACCAAGTTTGAAGAAGCCAGCGAGCAAAGAATCGTCATCCGATTCAGATTCTTTTCCAGGCTCATTGGAAACAAAATAGCGGCGGCTGCTGCAGAAGCGAAAGTTATAGTGTTGTCAGTTGAGATGCTCATGGGCATCTTAGCAACAGCCGACTATCTCCGAGGATCTCCCAATATCAATCGAGGAGCCCTATTCGATCGATATTGGCAAAAATGGACGAAACAGTAAAGGGTTGCAGGGCATGGGGCGGCTCTTTCGATGAAGAGCGAGCGGATTGTCTCTTTAGAGGCTGAGATGGTCTGTTGGCTGATAATAACAAATCTCTGCCAAAGTAGGCGACTTAGAGAATCGTTCCAGGAGACAAACCCTTCGTGTTATGGGGCTGCCGGAGGGATTGGAGGGCCCGCACCCGACTGAATACACGTCCAGGATGTTTGGGAAGATGGTGGGGAGGGGGGACAGTTGTTCCCTCCCGAGGTGGATCAGGCCCATCACTCGCTCTGTCAGACACCTCACCCAGGAGAGCCACCTCGGGCAATAACCGTTAGGTTCCACAGTTACCGGGATAAGGAACGAGTCCTGAGGTGGGCGAATTATCACCGTAACTACAAATGGGAGAGCCATGCCATCAGGCCCCATCAGGGGGGGCGGAGCTGCCAAAAAAGAGGGCGGCATTTATCAAGGCCAAGGCTGTACTTTACATACTTGGAGTTCGGTTTGGGGCGGTTTACCTGCACACCTCCGAGTGAGTTTTAATTCAAAAGATCACTACTTTTGAGGTGCTAGATGATGCCGACGCTTTTGTGAGGAAGCTCAGGCTGGGTATATTTTGTATTATATATGGGGTCTTGTTGTTATTGGACAGGGATTGTGGTTTTGGGGTCTTGTTGGGGTTTCTTGTACCAGTTTGTATTGTACTGTTTTTGTGGGGGGGGGTTCCTTTATTTAAAGTTGGGTGCAGGCGGGGAGAAGGGGTTGCTGGTCATGGTTACTCAGTTTTATATACCCCGGGAGAGAGTTGCCCTGCGAGCTGAAGAAGGTAGTTAATGGGAGCGAAGTGGTGGGGGTAATGGCAGCTCATTAACATAGTCTAGGTTTTAGATAATGGGCTGAGTGCGTTGGTTCTGTTTGGGGTTAAGGATTGTTGAGCTAAGGGTTTGGGGGTGTTCTTCGGGCTTTTGGTTGTGGTTTTAATGAGAGGCGGGGAGCTCGGGGATAGGGAAGGTTTGTCGACGGTGACTACAGCTTGTTGTTTGGTCTGTTTTGTTGGGGTGTATGGTGGCCATGGACTCAGTCTCGACGATGGATGAGATATTGTTCTTGGCCCTCTCTGTGGGACTCACCGCTTTGTGCCTACGGATTTCCATTGAGGTCCTGGAGGGAAGGGCTGGAGAGGTTTGGTGACATGTTTGTGAACGGCAGATTTATTGGTTTTGATGAACTGGTAGAAAAAATTACAACTCGCGAGCTCTAATTTTCTCAGATGCGTGATTTCCTACATAAGACGATCTTGGCGTTTCCTTTAGCTCCCCCGCCCACTCTGATGATTAGGATTCTATCTCTTGCTGAAGTGGGTGAGGGTAGGATTTCAGATATCTACAGTCAGATCCTGTCTGCACAGCAAGCTCCACTGGGTGAGGTGAGGAGGAAGTGGGAGGGGGAATTGGATCTGGTTTCTGTGGAGGGGGTGTGGAGTGAGACTGTACAGGGTCAACTCGACCTCCTCCTGTGTTCGGTGCAGCTTGACTCAGTTCAAGGTGGTCCACAGGGCACATCTGTCTGGGACGAGGTTGTGTGGTTTTGTTCTTGGGTGTGGCAGACAGGTGAGCTTCATGTTCTCGGGTCCGGTGAATAATAAAAGGTACCATCCTTTTAACCAGACAAATAAATATGTCAAGCTGAGGGAGCAAAGGATGTCAATGTCTTGAAGAGAGAGAGAGAGAGAGAGAGACCTGGGCCAAGCTTTGCAGAGTCTGCACCCTCCCTGGATTCACTTCCTTTCCCTTCAGTTGCTGCAAGTGACCAATTGAAGGTGAGAATGAGAAAAGAAATGGAAAAGGGGAGAAAAGAAAGTGTTTTACTCACAGATGTTGGACAGAGAAGGTACTATTAATCTGTGTGAAGCTCAATCTGCATGACACAAAGCTCTGATTGGCTGAAGGACCAGAGTCCTTCCGGTGGGCCCACTATTTCTATTGGTCAATCCCTCAGCAGGAAGTCGGCGGGTGGGCTCTTCTCTGCACATGCGCATCACCGGTTGTCGGTGTTTGGAGCATGCGCATTCAGATTAATGGGACTTCGTTTCGGAGAGCCCGAGCGAAACTAAGGAGGTGGGTGGGAGGATTTGGAAATACTCTGTGGAGCCGCAAACCCCGATGATTAGTTGTCAGCTCCCTGATTCTGGTTCGGGAAATTCTTTCCCAGGACCTGAAGTTAATGCCCAAAATATTTGTGGAGTGAGTGGAGGATGGGGAGGGAACACAATAAGGTTAGACCCCGCCCCTCATTCACTCTGATTGGCTGGAGGACCAGGCGGCTTTCAGTCCTCCAGTCCCGCCCCTTGTTCACTCTGATTGGCTGGAGGACCAGGTCTGAGTCCTCCAGCCTCGCCCCTCATTCGCTCTGATTGGCTGGAGGACCAGGCGGCTCTCCAGCTCCGATTCCGTTGCCTGGAGACTCGGCCGCAGATCCCCGGGGGAAGGTATTAAAATTCCGGCTCCTAATCCACACCCTGGCGAGTAGGCCGTGAATCCCCAAGGAAAGGTTTCTTTCTTCAGCTCCGAAAATCCGGACCCCTCAGTCCGCTCCCTGGAAACTAGGCGGTGAATCCCCGAGGAAAGGTCTTTATACTGACTGCTCCCATACTCTGCCCCTCCAAGGCCGCTCCCTGAAGACAGGGAGAAATAGGCATTAGAGACTCGGTATTGGGGAATGAGAGAGGAAAGAATGTTCTCCAGAAACTAGAATTGTCTGTTCTGAATTTCTATCCTGTACTGACTTTGATGCCTTTTGTAAACTCCTTTTACAGGATACGAGAAGAGGAGGAATTATAGACAGAAATCTCAAACGTAACGTCTCGATCTGACAGTCACCAGGTTCCTTGGGATCTGACTATCATCAGCCTTTGAGTCTAGAAGGGAAGGAGAAATGTTTGCCCGATCTGACCGCCTCAAAAGATTTTAAACATCATTGTGACTTGAAAAGCACTGAGACCCCCCCCCCCCCCCTTCTGCCGCCGCCCCCGAATGAAATAACATTGCGCCATTCACAGCGAGGAGTGACACGGGTGAACGAGACTTCCAACTAATTTTTTGACCTGGAGAGATAGAAGGCGACACAAAATATGGAGGAACCGTGGATATGTGGGGACTGTGGGAAGGGTTTCAATGCACCATCTCAACTTGAGATTCATCGATGCAGTCACACAGGGGAGAGGCCGTTCACCTATGCTCAGTGTGGGAAGGGATTCACTGTGTTATCCTGCCGACAGACACACCAGCTAGTTCACACTGGGGAGAGGCCGTTCAACTGCTCAGTGTGGGAAGGGATTCACTCAGTTATCCCATCTAAAGACACACCAGCGAGTTCACACTGGGGAGAAGCCGTTTACCTACTCTCAGTGTGGGAAGGGATTCAGTGATCCACCTGGCCTGCGTTCACACTGGGGATAAGCTGTTCACCTACTGTCTTTGTGGGAAGGGATTCACTCACTTATCCCAGCGACAGATACACCGGTCGGATCACACTTGGAAGAAGCCGTTCACCTGCTCTCTGTGTGGGAAGGGATTCAGTCAATTATCTAGCCTGCGGAAACACCAAAGAGTTCATACTGGGGAGAAGCCATTCACCTGCTCTCAGTGTGGGAAGGGATTCATTCATTTGTCCAGGCTGCAGACACACCAGCGAGTTCACACTGGGGAGAGGCAATTCACCTGCTCTCAGTGTGAGAAGGCCATCACCATGTTATCCAACCTGCGGAAACACCAATGAGTTTGCACAAGGCAGAGTTAGCTCAGTTGGCTGGTTTGTAATGCAAAGCGACTCCAACATCAGGGGATTCAACACCCGTACCGGCTGAGCTTATCCATGAAGGCCTCACCTTCTCAGCATTGCCCCTTGCTTGAGTTGTGGTGACCGTCGGATTCAATCACCACCAGTCAGCTCTCATTCTCTCTCAGAGAGCAAAGCAGACTCTGGTCCTCTGGGACTTTGGCGACTTTTATTTCACACAAATACAACAAACATAGATTCCTTTAAGGAGTAAAAACCCAACAGGAAAAGTGATGAAACCGTGGCGAACAAGAAATGTTAAAGATTCCATTGTATAATGGAGGAGACTCATTAAGTGGCCAAAATAGTAGTGAGCCTGAGTATTGAGAACTTGTTTTGGAATTCAGCAAAGGAGGACCAAGAAACTGAAAAAGAGAAAATAGAATATGACAGCAAACTGGAGAGAAACATAAAAACTGACTTGAAAAGCTCCTATAGGAATGTGAAAAGGAAAAGATTAGCAAAGACCAATGTGGGTCCATTCCACGCAGAGACAGGAGTGATTTTTTAAATTTAGAGTACCCAATTCATTCTTTCCAATTAAGGGGTAATGTAGAGTGTCCAATTCACCTACCCTGGACTTCCGGTGGCGGCTATGGAAGGAGACTTCCGGTGGCGACTATGGAGGGAGACTTTCTATGGCGGCTATGGAGGGAGACTTCCGGTGGCGACTATGGAGGGAGACTTCCGGTGGCGGCTATGGAGGGAGACTTCCGGTGGCGGCTATGGAGGGAGACTTCCGGTGGCGGCTATGGAGGGAGACTTCCGGTGGCGGCTATGGAGGGAGACTTCCGGTGGCGGCTATGGAGGGAGACTTCCGGTGGCGGCTATGGAGGGAGACTTCCGGTGGCGGCTATGAAGGAGTAAGTCGCACATTTGGTGGCTCCCGCTCCGGTTGGACCTTTGGACCTATCCCCTGGACTTTTTTTTGGTTTTAAACGGTGAATTCGAAGGTTGAGGCAATTGGGCACCGTTTCCACGTATTAGTGTACGGAGCAAAGAACCAGAAGTGCATGAAAAGGCAGAAATAAAAAGTTAGCCAAGAGCTGTGTTGAATCTGCAGCAGGAGACAGCATGGCTGAGGACCGGACCCCTGGGGTGGCGGTGCTGCGACCATCGGAGCAGTTGATGCAGGTCATCCAGGACGGTTTTGGGGTATAAGCTCAATATGGGGAAGATCGAGATGTTTGTGGTCCAGGTGAGAAGTCAGGAGAGGCGACTGGGGGAATCTGCTGTTCAGAGTGGCCGGGGACAGTTTCAGGGACCGAGGTATCCAAGTGGCGAGGGATTGCGACAGGCTTCATAAATTGAATTTGGCCCGGCTGGTGGATCAGATGGAGGAGGATTCCCAGAGATGTGATGTGCTCCCGTTGTCTCTGGCGGGCAGAGTTTAAACGGTAAAAAAGACGGTCCTCCCAAGATTCCTATTCGTTTTTCAATGCCTCCCCATCTTCCTCCCGCGGTCCTTTTTTAAGTGGGTCAGTAAAGTTATTGTGGGCTTTGTGTGTGTGTGTGTGGGTGTGTGTGTGGGGTGTGTGTGTGTGGGGGTGTGGCGGCAAGGCCCTGCAAGTGAAGAGGGCAATGCTTGAGTGGAGTCGCGGGGATGGTGGGCTGGCGCTGCCGAATTTCAGCAATTGCTACTGGGTGGCTAATATAGCCATGGTGAGGAGGTGGGTGGTGGGGGGGAGCCGGCGTGAGTGCGCATGGAGGCGGCTTCTTGCAAGGGCACAAGTCTGGGGGCGTTGGTAACATCGCCTCTGCCATTCCTGCCGGCGCGGTACTCCCAGTGGCGGCCTTGAGAGTCTGGGGGCAGTGGAGGAGACGTGGAAGCAGAGGGGGCATCGGTATGGTCCCCAATCTGAGATAATCACCGCTTTGCTCCAAGGAGGATGGACGGGGGGTTCCGAATTTGGCGGAGAGCGGGGATTGGGAGGATAGGCGATTTGTTTATAGAAGGAAGCTTCCTGAGTATGAGGGCGCTGGAGGAGAAGTTTGCATTGGCGGGGGAAAATGTATTTCGATATCTGCAAGTGCGGGACTTTTTGCAGAAGCAGGTACCAACCTTCCCACTCCTGCTGTTAAGGGTATTCAGGATAAGGTGGTTTCTAGAGGATGGACAGGAGAGGGGAGCGTCTCGGACATATAGAAAGAGCTGACGGGATCGGAGGAGATGCAAACCGAGGAGCCAAAGCAAAAGTGGGAGGAGGAGCCGGGGGGAGAGTTAGAGGAGAGCCTTTGGGCGGACGTGCTGAGTAGGGTCAATGCGACCACAACATGTGCCAGGCTCAGCCTGATCCAATTTAAGGTTGTTCATTGGGCTGATATGACAGTGGCCCGGATGAGCAGATTCTTTGAGGTAGAAGACAGGTGTGTGAAATGTGCGGGGGGGGGGGGGGGGGGGGGGGGGGGGGGGGGGGGGGGAAAGCCTGTGAACCATGTCCACATGTTCTGGACATGTCCAAGGCTGAGGGGATTTTGGCAGGGGTTTGCTGACGTCATGTCCACAGTATTAAATACGAGGCTGGCAATGAGTCTAGAGGTGGCGATTTCAGGGTGTCGCTGGATCCGGGAATCCAGGAGGAGAGAGAGGCGGATGTTTTGGCCTTTCCTTCCCTGGTAGCCCGGAGGTGGATATTGTTGGCATGGAGGGACTCAAAGCCCCCGAAATCGGAGACCTGGCTTTCGGACATGGCTGGCTTCCTCTGCCTCGAGAAAATTAAGTTCACCATGAGAGGGTCTCTGCTGGGGTTCGCCCGGAGGTGGCAACCGTTCGTCGACTTCTTCGCAGAGAACTAATCGTCAGCATAAGAGGGCGGTTAGGCTAGCGAAGATTAGGGGGGTGAGTAATTGTCGGACCTATGGGAGAGGGAGGTGGTATTTGCACTACGTTAATATTTTCCTTTTTATGTACATTGTTTATTTTGTTGCTGTTACAATGCCAAAGAAATACCTCAATCAAAAGTTTATTAAAAAAAGGGGGAGGGGGAAGGCCCCGGGGTGGCACCAGGTTGGGGGGGGGGGGGGGGGGGGGGGTGAAAGGATGTTGTGGCTGTTCACTGTTGCCATAGTAATTTTTTGTTTTTCATCTTTGTTAAGTATATATTTGAAAATGCCCCCAATAAAATATTTCCACAAAAAGAATCCCACCGCCGGCGAATGGCGCGTCGCCGAGAACCACACGGCTGGGGAACCGCAGAACCCCTCGCCCGATCTGTATTGGTACATCCAGACCATCTAACTCTCCCTGTCTCTGTTACCAATTCCAATCTCTGCAACGCTCCCCATCAATCTAACATTTTCCTCCCACTAGAACCCTCCAGTTCTCTTTACGATACACTAAACCTTCACCCCTTCCGATCTGAGTTTGTCATTCAGAGACTCCATCCGATATCCTCCAGCTCCCACAACCCTTCCTATCTCTGTGACATCCTCCAATCCCACAACTATCCCTATTTCTCTCACCTCATTAAGAGGTATAACCCTGTTTATCGTTGTAATATTCTACAGTTCCTACATCCCCTCCATCCTCCATAACACCCGTCAGCTCAACTCTTAGATAGCAGATCAAATCACAGCAATTTCCTCCAGATGCTGCAACCCTACAGCACCTGCAACCCTCCCTTATCCCTGGAACCTCTTCAAACCCCTCCAACCTCTTTTTTTATGTGAAATCCTCGATGCCCCCACAATGCACACAGTGCTGTAATCTTCCCCGGCCTCTAAAAATACCCATCACTGCTGTATCTCCTCAATGCTCCCTTGTCTGACAATCCCAATATAACCATAAAACTCTCTCCATCCCAGTTACTGTGTTGAGACTCTTAATACCCCCCATGCCTGTTACCTTCTCATCTGTACAATTCTACCTGTCTCTATAACATCCTCCAGCACCTACAACACTCTCTATCTCTGTCACATCCTCCAGCCCCTACAACACTCTCTATCTCTGTAGCATCCTCCAGCCCCTACAACACTCTCTATCTCTGTAACATCCTCCAGCCCCTACAACACTCTCTATCTCTGTAACATCCTCCAGCCCCTACAACACTATCTATCTCTGTCACATCCTCCAGCCCCTACAACACTCTCTATCTCTGTAACATCCTCCAGCCCCTACAACACTCTCTATCTCTGTAACATCCTCCAGCCCCTACAACACTCTCTATCTCTGTAGCTTCCTCCCATCCCTACAACTCTCTCTAACTCTGTAACATCCTCCAACCCCTACAACACACTCTATCTCTGTAACATCCTCCAGCCCCTACAACACTATCTATCTCTGTCACATCCTCCAGCCCCTACAACACTCTCTATCTCTGTAACATCCTCCAGCCCCTACAACACTCTCTATCTCTGTAACATCCTCCAGCCCCTACAACACTATCTATCTCTGTAGCATTCCTCCAGCCCTACAACTCTCTCTATCTCTGTAACATCCTCCAGCCCCTACAACACTCTCTATCTCTGTAGCATCCTCCAGCCCCTACAACACTCTCTATCTCTGTAACATCCTCCAGCCCCTACAGCACTCTCTATCTCTGTGGCATCCTCCAGCCCCTACAACACTCTCTATCTCTGTAACATCCTCCAGCCCCCTACAACACTCTCTATCTCTGTAACATCCTCCAGCCCCCTACAACACTCTCTATCTCTGTAACATCCTCCAGCCCCTACAACACTCTCTATCTCTGTAACATCCTCCAGCCCCTACAACACTCTCTACCTCTGTAACATCCTCCAGCCCCTGCAACACTCTCTATCTCTGTAACATCCTCCAGCCCCATCAACGCTCTCTATCTCTGTAGCTTCCTCCCATCCCTACAACACTCTCTATCTCTGTAACACCCTCCAGCCCCTACAACACTCTCTATCTCTGTCACTTCCTCCCATCCCCACAACGCTTCCTATCTTTGAAACCTCCTATCGATGTTACACCCCACCTGAACTTTCATACATCCTACAGCCCCAACAACCTTCCCTATCTCTGTAATAGTTCCTTCCCCTACAGTAAAGTAAGTTGCAATAGTTGCAGATGACCATAGGCTGCTTTCCCCTTAGAGGGTGAGAGCTAACTTGTGGTGATTTAACCTGAGGATCACCATACCTCAGGTGAGGGGCAACATTGAGAAGGAGGGACCTTCATGCATAACCCTACATCCCCCACAGCCCTCCCTCTGTCCCCTGCATTCTGCTATCCATATAGGTTTCCCTCTCTGTGTAAAAGGTATTTTAGCCCCGATGACTCTCTCTATCTCTGTAACATTGTCTATCCCGACAACACTCCTGAATTCTGCAACCTCCTTCAGTACCTGTGACCCTCTCTATCTCTGTAACATTGTCTACCCCTACAACACTCCTGAATTCTGCAACCTCCTTCAGCACCTGTGACCCTCCCTATCTCTGTAACCTCTGCTGTTCTCCTGCTGTGTTCTCCTTTGTAGTTAATATAAACTCCATATCCTTAAATCTGTCTCATCCGGTTCTGGTAACTTACCGATTTTCAGTAAATTCAGCCTATCAAATACCTCGCTGTAAACGTTTAACCCATCAGTGTCTCGACTACCTCCTTTTTCACTCTGGCTTGGACACCAAGTTCTTTTTTAAAATAAATTTCGAGTAGCCAATTATTTTTTTACAATTAAGGGACAGTTTAGCACGGCCAATCCAACTGCCCTGCACATCTGTTTTTGGGTTGTGGGGGTGGGACCCACACAGTCACTGCGAGAATGTGCAAACACCACACGGACAGTGACCCGGGGCTGGGATCGAACCAGGGTCCTCGGTGCCATGAGGCAGCAATGCCTTGGACACCAAGTTCTGTGGTAAAGGCAGATACTCATTCGGTACCAGTCTGCCTCCCTTCATGTCTAAATCCCCTTTCAGTTCCAGATTCAGCTCCATGCTCCTTTTACAGCTTTGGCAGCAAAAACAGTCAAGCAGATTATTATTTGAATGGGTGTAAATTGTGAGAGGTGGATACTCAGCGAGAACTTGGTGTCCTCGTGCATCAGTCGCTGAAAGTAAGCGCACAGGTACAGAAGGCAGTAAAGAAGGCAAATAGTATGTTGGCCTTCATAGCGAGAGGATTGAAGTATTGGAATAGAGATGTTTTGCTGCAGTTGTATAGGGCATTGCTGAGGCCACACCTGGAATATTGTGAGCAGTTTTGGTGTCCTTATCTGAGGAAAGATGTTCTTGCTGTGGAGAGAGTGCGGCGAAGATTTACCAGGCCGAATCCAGGGATGGCAGGACTGTCATATGAGGAGAGACTAAATCGGTTAGGATTAAATTCATTGGCATTTAATTCTAACAGGATTAGACAGGGTAGATTCAGAAAGAATGTTCCCAATGGTGGGCGAGTCCAGAACTAGGGGTCAGAGTTTGAGGATAAGGGGTAAACCTTTTAGGACTGAGGTGAGGAGAAATTTCTTCACACAGAGAGCGGTGAATCTGTGGAATTCGCTGCCACAAAAATTAGTTGAAGCCAAAAGGTAGTTGTGTAATTTCAAGAGGAATCAGATACAGCTCTTGGGACTAAAGGGATAAAGGGATATGGGGAAGGTGGGATCAGAGTATTGAACTTGATGATGAGCCATGATCATAATAAATGGTGGAGCAGGCTCGAAAGGCTGAATGGCCTCCTCCTGCTTCTATTTTCTATGCTCCAGTCGCCAGGCAGACGTAGCCAGAGAGTCCTGCCCTTAGGGGGTGGGATTCTCCGTTGCAAGGATTCTCCGTTATGCCGGAAGCGCTCCCGTGCCCGGGCAGTTCCCGACGGCGTGGGGTTGCCCACACTGGGAAACCCCATTGACTGGCTGGCGGACGGAGAATCCTGTGCAGAATGTTTTTAGCACTGGGGAGCTGAACTCCGAGATCGGGCTGCCATTTTAAAGGGGTGCCCTGATCTGAGAGCTGTGGGTCCTCCACACCCCCCACTCATGGGAAATGTCAACCCCCACACACATGGACAGTACCCCAAATCCCCCCATGTGACAACACCCCACTCTGGGGTGCTGGGGGTCTCCCCTGCTTAGGTCCCCCCAAGCCCCCTTAAAACATCCCTTCCCTTCCGTGACCCCCACCCATCAGTCCCTATGTAGCTGCCCTGCACTCCTCCACCCTTCAAACTACCCTCCACCCTCATTTCATTGGCATGGCCCCTCGCTCCCTGACCCTTGGCAGTGCCACTCTCACACTCGGGGCACCCTTTAACTGCTTCTGCAGGGTGGCAGTGCCAAGGTGCCAGCTGGGCAGTGCTAATGTGCCCGCGTTCCAGGGGAGGGCCAGGGATTCACCTGTACTTACCTGACCTCCCAGGGGTCTCTGCTGCGCCCCCCCCCCCCCCCCCCCCCCCCAGGGTGCCATTCCGCTTGGTCCACGTTTGTGTGGATCAGCACTGATCGGCAGCGGCTGCAGCAAATTCGACATGTGGGCAAGACTGGGGAGAAACTCGCCAAATCCAAAACAACACGACCTATTACTATTCTCAATGTTCAATATTTCAATATGTTCTCTACAAATACAATAAAACAATAATATTAAAAGTTAAAATTCACTTCCCTGTTGGGCTTTTCCCCCGTTCCAGTCTGGGCTTCTGACGAGTTTAATTCTTTGGTCCTCTTCCCAGCCGCCTGCGGTTCTTCTCTTCAACTTCTAACTTCCAACGTCTGACGCGAACTGCCGAGCGTTCAACGATGTTCCTGGTGTCTGAAGCGACTTGACTTTTTTCCAGTCCTTTCTTCACTTGAGCTGATTTGCCAGCCAACCAAGACTGCATTCTCTCAACAGAATGTGTCAGTGATGGTTTCCGAGTACACTGCTCCCTCTCAGTGTCACTTGGCAACTGCAGCGTAAATGTCCGGTGAAATTGTAGGTCTCTGAGTCCAACAGCAATTCCAGGTCTATGTTATCGTCCATTCCTCTCGCTGTGGTATTGTCCATTACGGCTCCCTCAGTGTTGCTCAGCAGTGAGTCATTCTCACTGCTGCTTGGGAATTGCACGAATAAAAATCCGGTGGACCTGAAGCTCCCAGTGTCCGACGAGGATTCTCGATCGACACTGTCAATTTCTTCATCATCTATGAAATTTGCAACGGCTCCAGCTGGGGTATTGTCTACAGTGGCTCCTTCAGTGTTGCTGAGCAGTGAGACTTGGTCCTCTGGATGATGACCGATGACAACAGAGGAGACCTCACCGGCAGATCTGTCTTCCACATCACTACTGCCAATGACGCTATTTTCCTGCAGTTCAATGTCATGAAGATTAACAGCTGGAGTAAGAGATTCAACCATTGGTTCAGGTGAGCTGCTTGTCCACTCGATTATTTGACAGTGTCTCACACCTTCACTGATCTCCAGGGAAACTCCCAGATCCTGCTGGTCATTCTGGCCACTCGGTACCAGGATCAGCCTCCTCCACAATAGCTGACCTTTGATCTCTGACACGAGGGCCTGGAGGTTCAGCTCCTCTTCCGGCTGCTCGGTTCCAACTTCGATCTCCTCTGCAGACACAACAGCAGCTGAGGTATTTTGACCGTTGACACGTTGTGCCTGATCTCCACCGGGGATAATTTCTTCAATTTCTCCAGTAGTCACTTCATCAATCTTTGCGACAGAAACAGAACAAACTGCTCCGTGTATTTTACCATTTGCCCAACAATATATAATCCACGTAGTCACGATCATTGTTCTGAGCGCCTGGATATAATGTTCACTCTTAGCAATCGTTTTCTGTCTGAGCAATTGGCAGGTAGAACACCAAATCAATGGGAAAGATTCTGTCAACAGCGAGTTAAACTGGGTAACTATGGAAACGGGTGATGTGGGATGACGTAAACAAACATGGTGGGTACCGTGACAACACGGAACTCTGTCACAATAGCATCATAGCCGACAGTGTGATGTCACAGGGACCACAATTCCCCAATTTAGAGAATCAAGTCAGGAAGCAAAGAACAAGGGGCAGAATTCTCTGTTTGAGAGGCTAAGTGTAGACACCAGGACTGAATGGGAGGTGTTCCCCGGTCCTGATGGGGGCGTGACTGTCGGAGCCATTTAGGACATGCTAATGTGGCAGCACTCACACCACGTGGCACTAGTGCAATTCCAAAGCAGGCCCCGAGATTCACGGATACAGAGCTCAAGCTTTTACTGGATGCCATGGAGGAGAGGTGGGAAGGAGGTTGTCATCCACAGATGCCAACCGGGTCTGGGCGGAGGTGGCAGAGGCCATGATCGGATCATGGTCAGTAACTCGGGACCGAGTGGTCAGTGTCTATCTATATTTTCCAGCTATGGACACAGCGGGTGGGATTTTCTGCTCCCCCCGCGGGTGTTTTGCGGTGGCCGAGGCAGCCCAACATTGGCCTTCCAATCCCTTCCAATGTTAATTATGTCCAGCATACTGTTAGTCGAGATCACTGGTACAGGAAATAATTGACTGTTACAGCTTTTAAAGACTGTAGTTAGTATTTAAGGGGATTTCCTAACTCTTGGTGGGCATAGAACTAGACATGCCTCATCACAATGCAGAGCACCTTCATTGTCTGATGATGAATTAGAGGTGTTTTTGTAAAAAGATCGTCAAGGAGGGTTCCCTATTTTGGGACTGTAAAAACCCTCCCACAAGAGGTAATGGACAAAGCAGCATATGGTTGCTGAGGAAGAAAGAGTTTGTTGAATGTGAAAAACACCTGGAATGCAACATCAGACAATAATGTTCTCTGCATTGTGATGAGGGATGTCTTGCGATATAGTTCCAAGTCAGGATGGTGTGTGGCTTGGAGGGGACCTTGCAGGCAGTGGTGCCCCCAGGCATTTACTGCCCTTTTCCTGCCAAGTAGCAGAGGTTGAGGGTTTGGAAGGTGCTGTTGAAGGAACCTGGCCGAGTTGCTGCAGTGCATCTTGTTTATGGTAAACACTGCTACCACTGGATGTCGATTGTAGAGGGAATGAATAGGGGACTTCCGGTTGCGGCTATGTAGAGCTAAGTCACACGTTCAGCAGCTCCCGCTAGCATTTTGTGCTGTGAGGTGCCTGGATTTGTCCGAAGTGTCCTCTGGGGTTTGACTGGTTTGACCCTGTGCAGCTGTGGGCTTCGGCGGGAAGCCCGGGTATGGGTATAGAGGCTGATACCTACCATCTGGTGTACTGCTCTCTGAATCCCTGGTGCTGTCGTCTTCGGCCAAGGAGTTGTCCACCTCGCTTTTGGACGTTTTGAGTGGCATCGGCTGGCTGGCGTCTATGGTCTCCGAAAAGTCAGTGTTTGCGGTCTCCCAGCTGCTCAAGTTGTACATCTCTTTGTCAGAGCTGTCAGTGGTACTCTGGGTGACCAACCCGTCCTTGTTCATTGTGATGTTGAGCAGGAGGTTATTGTGGCCCATTGTAGAGCTCTTCCCCCAAATCCAGGGAGCCCGGGGAGGGTGGGCTGCGAGGGATCATGCTCTAAAGCCATTTGCGGTTGTCCTCCAGGTTGGCCAACATCTCTTTGGCATCAGGATAAACCAGTTCAGCCCAGGTCTCCCAGAGAGGATGCACAATTAAATTGATAAACTCAACCTAACGGTAGGAAAAAGAACATCTAATCAGGAAACTTGACACCTTTTCCATCATTCTCCTCGTCCTCCTCTCAGTAATTTGACATAGGCCATTCAGCCTCTCAGTTCCATCAACCATGGCTAATCATAGGAGCAGAAGTAGGCCATTCAGCCCTTTGAGCCTATGACTGATCCAGTTGTGGTCTTAACTCCACTTTGCCATACACCCCCCACCCCATTACCTTTGACTGCCTTGTCTATCAACAATTTGACCAACAATGCACCCCCAAATTCACTGTTTGCCTTCATTCCCAGAACATGAATATCACTGGCAAAGTCAATATGTATTGCCCATCTCTATTTGCCCTTCAGAAGTTGGTGTTGAGCCACCTTCTTGCATACAACTAAGTGGCTTGCTCGGCCATTTCAGAGGGCAGTTAAAAGTCAAGCACTTTACTGTTGCTTTGAAGTCACACGTAGGCCAGACCAGGTAAGGCTGGTAGATTTCCTTCCTCAGAGGACCACGAGTGAACCAGGTGTGTTTGTTTAACAAAACAGGAGTTTCCTTTGCACCATTACTGATACAAGCTTTTTATACCAGAATTTATAACAAATTAATGGAGTGTAATTTTCACAATTGGAGCCTTCAATGGTGGGATGTGAACTCATGTCTCATAAATTTGTGCTTTCCAAATTACTGTCCCAGCAACATAACCTTTGGCAACCCAAACCTTCAGTGACTGAATGACGAAACATTGAGGAACTGGCCAGTAGAGGGCACTGAAGGTACAGAATTAGACTCGTTATTCAGATCCAATTTGCTTCTAAATCGGAATAGATTATTGTAATTGTTCAATTTTTCAACCCTTTTACTTTCAATATATTTTTTTAAGTTGTGACTGCTGATGTCCTAATTGGAGAAACTGTTTTGTGAAAGTGAACAAATCCAGCAGTATGGGGCAATGGGACGAAAATTAGTCCCATTAAAATTAGGCATGCTGAGTAACACAGGACACTGTAGGAGAGGGGTTACTGAGTGACGGTGTGAGGGAGCACCATTAATATCAGTAGAGATACACTCAGTAACACAGGGTGCTGGGGGGTGGGGTTACTCAGTGACGGTGTGAGGGAGCTCCATTAATATCAGTAGAGATACACTCAGTAACACAGGGTGCTGGGGGGTGGGGTTACTCAGTGACGGTGTGAGGGAGCTCCATTAATATCAGTATAGATACACTCAGTGACACAGGGTGCTGGGGGGTGGGGTTACTCAGTGATGGTGTGAGGGAGCTCCATTAATATCAGTAGAGATACACTCAGTAACACAGGGTGCTGGGGGGTGGGGTTACTGAGTGACAGTGTGAGGGAGCTGGAATAACATTTAACATCAGTATAGATACAGTCAGTAACACGGGGTGCTGGGGGGGGGGGGGCGGTGGGGTTACTGAGTGACAGTATGAGGGAGCTGGAATAACATTTAACATCAGTATAGATACAGTCAGTAACACAGGTACTGTCCATTACGGCTCCCTCAGTGTTGCTCAGCAGTGAGTCATTCTCACTGCTGCTCGGGAATTGCACGAATATAAATCCGGTGGACCTGAAGCTCCCAGTGTCCGACGAAGATTCCAGATCGATACTGTCCATTTCTTCATCATCTATGAAATTTGCAACGGCTCCAGCTGGGGTATTGTCCACAGTGGCTCCCTCAGTGTTGCTGAGCAGTGAGGCTTGGTCCTCTGGATGATGATCGATGGCAACAGAGGAGACCTCACCGGCAGATCTATCTTCCACATCACTACTGCCAATGACGCTATTTTCCTGCAGTTCAATGTGGCATTCAATGTCATCAAGATTAACAGCTGGGGTAAGAGATTCAACCATTGGTTAAGGTGAGCTGCTTGTCCACTCGATTATTTGACAGTGTCTCACACCTTCGCTGATCTCCAGGGAAACTCCCAGATCCTGCTGGTCATTCTGGCCACTCGGTACCAGGATCAGTCTCCTCCACAACAGCTGACCTTTGATCTCTGACACGAGGGCCTGGAGGTTCAGCGCCTCTTCTGGCTGTTCGGTTCCAACTTCGATCTCCTCTGCAGACACAACAGCAGCTGAGGTATTTTGACGGTTGACAAGTTGTGCCTGATCTCCACCGGAGATAATTTCTTCAGTTTCTCCAGTAGTCACTTCATCAATCTTTGCGACAGAAACAGAACGAACTGCTCATGTATTTTACCATTTGCCCAACAATATATAATCCACGTAGTCACGATCATTGTTCTGAGTGCCTGGTTATAATGTTCACTCTCAGCAATCGTTTTCCGTCTGAGCAATCTGTACTGCTCTCTGAATCCCTGGTGCTGTCGTCTTCGGCCAAGGAGTTGTCCACCTCGCTTTTGGACGTTTTGAGGGGCATCGGCTGGCTGGCGTCTATGGTCTCCGAAAAGTCAGTGTTTGCGGTCTCCCAGCTGCTCAAGCTGTACATCTCTTCGTCGGAGCTGTCAGTGGTGCTCTGGGTGACCAACCCATCCTTGTACGTTGTGATGTTGAGCAGGAGGTTATATGGCCCATTGTAGAGCTCTCCCCCAAATCCAGGGAGCCCGGGGAGGGTGGGCTGCGAGGGATCATGCTCTGAAACCATTTGCGGTTGTCCTCCAGGTTGGCCAACATCTCTTTGGCATCCGGATAAGCCAGTTCAGCCCAGGTCTCCCAGAGAGGATGCACAATTAAATCGATAAACCCAACCTAACGGTAGGAAAAAGAACATCTAATCAGGAAACTTGACACCTTTTCCATCATTTCTCTTCGTCCTCCTCTCAGTAATTTGACATAGGCCATTCAGCCTCTCTGTTCCATCAACCATGGCTTATCATAGGAACAGAAGTAGGCCATTCAGCTCTTTGAGCTTATGACTGATCCAGTTGTGGTCTTAACTCCACTTTGCCATACACCCCCCACCCCATTACCTTTGACTGCCTTGTCTATCAACAATTTGACCAACAACACACCCGCAAATTCACTGTTTGCCTTCATTCCCAGAACATGAATATCACTGGCAAAGTCAATATGTATTGCCCATCTCTATTTACCCTTCAGAAGTTGGTTTTGAGCCACCTTCTTGCATACAACTAAGTGGCTTGCTCGGCCATTTCAGAGGGCTCCCTCGGTGTTGCTGAGCAGTGACGCTTGGTCCTCTGGATGATGATCGATGGCAACAGAGACCTCACCGGCAGATCTGTTTTCCACATCACTACTGCCATTGACGCTATTTTCCTGCAGTTCAATGTCATCAAGATTAACAGCTGGGGTAAGAGATTTAACCATTGGTTCAGATGAGCTGCTTGTCCACTCGATCATCTGACAGTCTCTCACACCTTCGCTGATCTCCAGGGAAACTCCCAGATCCTGCTGGTCATTCTGGCCGCTCGGTACCAGGAGCACCCTCCTCCACAACAGCTGACCTTTGATCTCTGACATGAGGGCCTGGAGGTTCAGCTCCTCATCTGGCTGTTCGGTTCCAACTTCGATCTCCTCTGCAGACACAACAGCAGCTGAGGTATTTTGACCGTTGACACATTGTGCCTGATCTCCACCGGAGATAATTTCTTCAATTTCTCCAGTAGTCACTTCATCAATCTTTGCGACAGAAACAGAACGAACTGCTCCGTGTATTTTACCATTTGCCCAACAATATATAATCCACGTAGTCACGATCATTGTTCTGAGTGCCTGGATATAATGTTCACTCTTAGCAATCGTTTTCTGTCTGAGCAATTGGCAGGTAGAACACCAAATCAATGGTAAAGATTCTGTCAACAGCAAATTAAACTGGGTAACTATGGAAATGAGTGATGCGGGTTGATGTAAACAAACATGGTGGGTACCGTGACAACACGGAACTCTGTCACAATAGCATCATACCCGACAGTGTGATGTCACAGGGACCACAATTCCCCAATTTAGAGAATCAAGTCAGGAAGCAAAGAACAAGGGACAGAATTCTCTGTTTGAGAGGCTAAGTGTAGACACCAGGACTGAATGGGAGGTGTTCCCCGGTCCTGATGGGGGCGTGACTGCCGGAGCCATTTAGGACATGCTAATGTGGCAGCACTCACACCACGTGGCACTAGTGCAATTCCAAAGCAGGCCCCGAGATTCACGGATACAGAGCTCGAGCTTTTACTGGATGCCATGGAGGAGAGGTGGGGCACGCTGTTCCCCGAGGTGGGAAGGAGGTTGTCGTCCACAGATGTCAACCGTGCCTGGGCGGAGGTGGCAGAGGCCATGATCGGATCATGGTCAGTAACTCCGGACCGAGTGGTCAGTGTCTATCTATATTTTCCAGCTATGGACACAGCGGGTGGGATTTTCTGCTCCCCCCGCGGGTGTTTTGCGGTGGCCGAGGCAGCCCAACATTGGCCTTCCAATCCTTCCAATGTTAATTATGTCCAGCATACTGTTAGTCGAGATCACTGGTACAGGAAATAATTGACTGTTCCAGCTTTTAAAGACTGTAGTTAGTATTTAAGGGGATTTCCTAACTCTTGGTGGGCATAGAACTAGACATGCCTCATCACAATGCAGAGCACCTTCATTGTCTGATGATGAATTAGAGGTGTTTTTGTAAAAAGATCATCAAGGAGGGTTCCCTATTTTGGGACTGTAAAAACCCTCCCACAAGAGGTAATGGATAAAGCAGCATATGGTTGCTGAGGAAGAAAGAGTTTGTTGGATGTGAAAAACACCTGGAATGCAACATCAGACAATAAGGTTCTCTGCATTGTGATGAGGGATGTCTTGCGATATAGTTCCAAGTCAGGATGGTGTGTGGCTTGGAGGGGAACTTGCAGGCAGTGGTGCCCCCGTGCATTTACTACCCTATTCCTTCCAAGTGGCAGAGGTTGGGGGTTTGGAAGGTGCTGTTGAAGAAACCTGGCCGAGTTGCTGCAGTGCATCTTGTATTTGGTACACACTGCTACCACTGTATGTCGATTGTAGAGGGAGTGAATATTCAAGGTGGTGAATGAGGTGCCAATCAAGTGGACTACTTTGTCCTAGATGGTGTCAAGCTTTTTGAGTGTTGTTGGAGCAGCACTCATCCAAGCAAGTGGAGAGTATTCCATCGCACTCCGGGCTGATATGTAGGGTGGATATTTTGCATCTCATTCTTCTGTGCTTCTCAAATATCCAATACCTCAGCTTTGTGACTCAGACTCCACAAAAGATTATGCATTGCAGGATGAAAAAAGGTAAGCCTGAAAACAACCCTGTCTGAATCCATTCTTTTAAAAAAAATCTGTTTATTGGCATTTCTCATATTTATAAAGAGTTGTGTATATACATCACGTTATTCTTTCCCGCACTAATTTACTTTATTGTACAGAGAGGTTTATTTTGTCCTTCGTGTAACTGACTCTTCGTACATTTCACTGTCCTCTGGATCGGTCTATTGTTCCTCCCCCTTCCCCATTGTCCCCTCCTTCCCCCACCCGCCCCCCAGCCTTACTCCCCCCTTTGGTTCAGCTGTGTTCTTCTTTTATTTCACCTCCCTTCTCTTCTCTTGTGGTTTCCCCACCTTCCTTCAGTCTCCACCCCTCCCCCATTCTGACAAACTTCCCCTTTGACTTACACCTGAAATCAATAGAGGCAGTCGGCCAGGGTGAAGCTTAACGTCTTCCCCACGTTGCTGGTCAGAATCATCCTGTTCCTGTTCTTGTTCCACTCACTCTCCCGCCTGAAGGTGTTTGGGAAAAGAATCAGAGGTGACATGGATTGGTTGAAAGAATGGTGGAAGCAGATTTATAAATAAATCTCAGGAGGGGGGAATTGGATAAATATTTGTGCTGGAAAGAAATGACTGTTGGGAAGGATCAGGGCAGTCAGGCATGTGTCAGTCTTTCAAGGAGCCTGCCCAGGTCCAGTGGGCCGAATGGCCTCCTTCCTGGTTCATCAGAGACACACAAGTACACACACACACACTCCCATTGCCATGTCACACACACACACACTCCCATTGCCATGTCACACACACACACACACTCCCATTGCCATGTCACACACACACACACACACTCCCATTGCCATGTCACACACACACACACTCCTATTGCCATGTCACACACACACACACTCCCATTGCCATGTCACACACACACACACGCTCCCATTGCCATGTCACACACACACACACTCCCATTGCCATGTCACACACAAACACACACTCCTATTGCCATGTCACACACACACACTCCCATTGCCATGTCACACACACACACACACTCCCATTGCCATGTCACAAACACACACACACTCCCATTGCCATGTCACACACACACACACTCCCATTGCCATGTCACACACACACACACACACTCCCATTGCCATGTCTCACACACACACACACACCCACACACACACACACACTCCCATTGCCATGTCACACACACACTCCCATTGCCATGTCACACACAGACACACACTCCCATTGCCATGTCACACACACACACACACATTCCCATTGCCATGTCACACACACACTCCCATTGCCATGTCACACACACATTCACACTCCCATTGCCATGTCACACACACACACACACTCCCATTGCCATGTCACACACACACTCCTATTGCCATGTCACACACACACTCCCATTGCCATGTCACACACACATTCCCATTGCCATGTCACACACACATTCCCATTGCCATGTCACACACACACACTCCCATTGCCATGTCACACACACACACACACTCCCATTGCCATGTCACACACACACACACACACACTCCCATTGCCATGTCACACACACACACACACACACTCCCATTGCCATGTCACACACACACACACACTCCCATTGCCATGTCACACACACACACACACACACACACACACACTCCCATTGCCATGTCACACACACACACACACTCCCATTGCCATGTCACACACACACACACACTCCCATTGCCATGTCACACACACACACACTCCCATTGCCATGTCACACACACACACACACACACACACTCCCATTGCCATGTCACACACACACACACACTCCCATTGCCATGTCACACACACACACACACTCCCATTGCCATGTCTCACACACACACACACACACACACACACTCCCATTGCCATGTCACACACACACACACTCCTATTGCCATGTCACACACACACTCCCATTGCCATGTCACACACACATTCACACTCCCATTGCCATGTCACACACACACTCCCATTGCCATGTCACACACACACTCCCATTGCCATGTCACACACACACTCCCATTGCCATGTCACACACACACTCCCATTGCCATGTCACACACACACTCCCATTGCCATGTCACACACACACACACACACACACATACTCCCATTGCCATGTCACACACACATTCACACTCCCATTGCCATGTCACACACACACTCCCATTGCCATGTCACACACACACTCCCATTGCCATGTCACACACACACACACACACACACTCCCATTGCCATGTCACACACACACAGTTGCAGTTATCATGCAAACATGTTTTCCTCTATTACAGTGAACCCCAAAATTATTGATCGCACCTCACAGCACCCTGTATCATTCACTCCTCCTCTATCACCCGCGGATTTAAACCCATCCCCAAAGTCAGTTTGAGGATGATGCTCTGGGCTTTGCACGGAACATGAATGAGAGAACTAGGTGGTGGTGGTGGCAGAGAATAAGTAGGAGCCTGGATTGGCACCTTTGCTCAGCTGCAGAGTGCAAATAATGTCTCCCAAAGTCATTAGATTATGTACCAAACAATTTGCTGGATCTTGTGGGTAGTGCACGAGTCCATTGCCTATATTTGTGTAGTTTACAGAACTGATCTACAATGAAGCATACGGTTACTTCAGGATATCTCTATAGAACTCTTGGTGTCAGAAGTCTGAGTTATACTAAAAGTCGTGAGTGTTTAGACTGCTGCTGGGCTCCAGCATGACACAGTCTCTTCTGTCTGGTTTCAACATGCAAGAGCCATTAGTAGTTGTTTATTGCCCTTATGGCCACCCAGAAGACAACCCTTAAACATCAGTAAATAGGAACAACTGTGGTAGGTATTCCCCAGAGAATACACATCTGGCCACTCAACTCTACCCTCCCCCAGAATGACATAACATGTGCCGGAAAGTTAGATATTGTACCATCGGGCAGAGCATCACTAGTTTCAGAGCTATCCCTTGACCTGGCACGTTGAGGTCCAAGGCTATGTCATCCCCGGAACCATTCCCTTGTACCCAACAGCCAAGCATCATGGATGAGAAACATGGTTACTTGCGAATGGGTTTTATGCAGACGTGGGACAACGAGAGCATCAAACCTCCCCAATGTTTGACACCCGGCTATTTAAAATCCCTGACCTCATTAACAACCCAGCGAAACACTACTCAAATATCAGTGCTCAGCATGTTTAACCAAAATTTGAAAGAGAAATGGAATTTGCCTCCTTGTGATAAATGCTTTCGGAAAAACCATTTGCAAGTGCCTTTTAAAACCACATTAAAGAAGATGACAACCCAGTGAAAATCTCCAAGCATTCAGATGTGACAAACTCAAAGTGTTGCCAGTTTCAGTTTTACAACCAGCAGCAGCAACATTTGTAGCAGTTTGAGTCTTACTAGCATAACTTTGAGCTGTTAGCAATGTTATCAAGCAAGAAGCTGCAACAGTATATAACTGTGATCACAACAGCAATGCTTCTTGTCAGTCTCAAGGAGGTACCCATAATCTTATTGGATCCGACAATGAGGAACCAATGCAGGCTCATGAAGACACCGACAGCAAAGATTCACAAATGCATGGAAAAGAGAGCATTTAAATCGGGGAAGTCAACAAACAAGCTCGATCTTATCACATTTTGTATATTTTGACCTTGCTTGAAAGTTTGTATTTCAAAACCCTAATGTACGTCTGTCAAGAAATGAAAAGACAATCATGGAGTCTGATGTCCATGTCTTGTGTAATCATTACAACCTCAACTTTTCTATGATTGCTCAAGAGCTATACATCTTCAATGATGTGCTCCCAAAGTAGGTCACAAAAGTTGAAGATTGTCCATCTCATTGTGCAAAATGGACAATGTGCTGCAGATATTGATGTATCGGGCTAAAGATGGATTGAATAAGAGCTTATCAAGCTTTTCGGGCAGGTCAATTAACTCTCAAGGTTTTAAACTTATTTATGTCCTGTGTTTGATTTGATGTTTAATTGCAATAACAACTACCATTGCAGAAGGCGCTATTAGCAATGCCATTTTGAAAAAGAAGTTAAGGTCAGCCATAGCAGACAAATGGCAATCAAATCTTTTGAGGCAAATTTTATCTAAATAAACAAATGGATGGGTCTGGGTTGAGTGGGATGTAGAAATTTAAAATATCTCAAACCCGAACCAAACCACCTCGAATACACCCATTTTCGGTTTTCATAGATGCATCCTCTGTTCTCACCCCATTTTGGACAGCAAAATTCTGCCCTCAAAGCAAAATCTATCGGGGGGTGGTGGGGGGGGGGGGGGTGATCTGAGGAAGAACGTTTTTTCACAACGAGTCATAATGACCTGGAACTCTCTGCTCAGCAATGTGGCAGAAGTGGAAACAACAAATAACTTCAACAGGATTTTGGATCAGTATTTAAGGGAAATAAACTTGCAGGGCTATGGGAATAGAACAGGTACATTGGGATTTATTGGATTGTTCCACAAAGACCCAGCAAGGATTTGATGGGCTGAAGAACTTCTTGCTGTGCAATTATGACTCTATAACTCGGTGAAAGTTAACCAATCTGTTTTAGAAGGTGAGTTACTCATTTTAATTTATTAATGAGGCTGCAGACTCATATTCTGGCTCCATTTAAAATTTAAACTTGGCCAAATAAGTTTATCGGGCCTTGAAAAGCCACCAGCTAAAAGTAGGCGAGGACTGCTTTGCCCTTCCAGTACTCCTCATGGGCCTTGAGGAGCCGGAGTGCTTTCTCCCAAACCCCCAGATAACCTGTTTCTCTCACCTTGTGACTGGGCTCCTGCCGCAACAGAACCTCCTCAGCAGGAAGCTCCCATGGTATGACCACCCCTACCGACATGATCACTGACCCTCCTTTCTCAATCACTGACCCCTTTTTGATGATCACCACCACACATCCCCACCACTTCCCCATCTCTGTCTCCGATCTGTCTTTAACCCTCTGCAATCACCCCAACTCTCAAAGTTATGCCCCAGACACCCCCATCAAACCCCTCACAATCTCTACCCCAGCAGTACAAACCCTACCTGCTCCTGGGACACAATATCTGCTGAAACCAGCCCTGTCCAACAGGGTTCGATTCCCGCTTGGGTCACTGTCTGTGCGGAGTCTGCATGTTCTCCCAGAGTCTGTGTAGGTTTCCTCCGGACGCTCCTGTTTCCTCCCACAAGTCCTGGAAGGTAGGGAAGTTGAAGATGTGGTTGCGATGGACGCGGAAAAAGGCTTCGACCGGGTCGAGTGGGATTACTTATGGGAGGTGCTGGAGCGGTTCGGGTTTGGAAGGGGCTTTGTTGTCTGGGTTAGGTTGCTGTACCGGGCTACAGTAGCTAGTGTACGGACAAACAGGACGACTTCAGAATATTTCAGGCTACACCGGGGGGACGAGACCGGGATGTCCTCTCGCCCCCACTGCTGTTTGCGCTGGCGATAGAACTGCTGGCAATTGCTGTGAGGGCCTCAAGGGGCTGGAAGGGGTTGGTCCAGTGGGGGGGGGGGGGGGGTTGGAGAACAGAGTCTCGCTGTATTCGGATGACCTCCTGATGTATGTCTCAGACCCAATGGAGGGGATGGGGGAAATTATGGGAATCTTAGGGGAATTCGGCCTGTTTTCGGGGTACAAGCTTAATATGGGGAAGAACGAGTTGTTTGTAGTTCAGGCGAGAGGTCAGGAGAGGCGACTGGGGGAACTGCCGTTTAGAGTGTTAGGGGACAGTTTTAGGTACTTGGGTATTCAGGTGGCGAGGGATTGGGACAGGCTACACAAATTGAACCTGGCCCATTTTATTTTAGTTTCAACGACCAGCACCCGATTGAATTCACACAGTCTATAAAAAGGTCCTTTCTAGGGGTTGAAGCACTGCTTGATGCGGCTTTCAGCCTTTTAATGGGTGAAAATATATTTTTTACCGCAGTCTAGCCGTTTTTCTTTGGGTCTTCCGTCCTTCTGGTCTTTCTTCAGTCTTCTGATTTCTTCCTGGCTGGCTCCTCCCCTTTTGCCGAACTACGCCAGTTGTAGAGATCTACCATGCGGATTTAGTGGCACTTGAGACACTAAAACGCAGTAGAAATTTGAGTTAAAATTTCTCGGGTGCAAACAAGAATTGTTTATTGCCTCTATTTGTTTACAATTGAGAATCACTTAAATCTTATTCTCTAATAAGTCTGGTTAGCAAAAAGGACTTAAAGAGAAGCAACTGATACACAATTTAACTTTCAAATAATACAGAAATGGTTTCTTGCTTACGGCAAAACAGCTTGCATTTACTTCAAGAGTTAGAGTGGAAAAGTGAAAGTGTAGAGACAGCAAATAGTTTAGATCAAAGTATACATGATTCATGAATAAAGATGACCGTATGGACCCTCACGGTTATACCAAATCATATCAGTCTTTAGCCATCTATCTACACCCCTATGTAATCCCAATTGATTTAGTTTAGAATCAAATGAGTTTGATTTGACGGTTAGCTGTCAATCTTCAATGTGCAGCATTAGCTTTAAATGTTTCATATCTGAATACTTGTGTATGTTATGGAATGCGATTCTGTGCTATTATCGAAACCAGTTTAAACTAGACTTCTGCTGACTTTGCTATTTTCCACATTGTGGACATTAGCGCCTTAATGTTGCTATGGTGCCTGCCCTGTCCTTGGAATGATATCTGGTATGGCTTGTGTTTTAATGTCACACTGTCTTGCAAATGTATTTGTTAGAACAATGAAGCTCAGTAAAAGTGCTGTTTTAATCTATAATGGAATTACGCTGTGTCATGCTGTTTTGTTTCTGTTCTGTTGAAGCTCTCTGTTTTGCGATGACCTGAGGTTATAAGTGTTGAAATCCTTAATTTTAAATGGGTATTTAAAATTGGGGCTTAATATTTACGCTAAATAGCTATCAGGTGTATTAGAAAATAGTTGGTTTCTAGAGAAGCCATGTTAAACTCTAACATGTGACAAGATCTTTATTTCAGAAATTAATACTGTATAAACGTGAATGCTTCGACGCTGCTGAGTGAGCATTAATTGTTGAAACAAATAAATTCTTCAATAATTTTGACAAGAAAGAGAACATTAAATTGTGCCAATGTCTGGCTCAACCACAAGGCTGTTTGTTGAATCCAATCAAGATGAGTAAGAAATAAAGCTATTGTCTTTCACAAACTGTCTTTTTGAACCCGTTTACCTTGGAGTGACCAAATATATTAATTAAAGATTACTGTTTTATTTAGCCACCAATCAGTAACAGATGATTGATTCTTAATTCAGTTGCAATGAATGAATCAATAATGAATCAGTAGTTCTCGTAAAAGACTGATTTTTATTTGCTGTAAAAATGTAAAAGCAGAGCAGCAGAGTGGCACAGTGGTTAGCACTGCTACCTCATGGTGCCGAGGTCCCAGGTTCGATCCCAGCTCTGGGTCACTGTCTGTGTGGAGTTTGCACATTCTCCCCGTGTTTGCATGGGTTTCGCCTCCACAACCCAAAGGTGCAGGGTAGGTGGATTGGCCAAGCAAAATCGCCCCTTTATTGGAAAAAATGAATTGGGTACTCTAAATTTCTTAAAAGCTTAATTGCTGTATATGTAAAGAATGTTTTGGGCTGCATGGTGGTGCAGTGGTTAGCACTGCTGCCTCACGGCGCCGAGAACCCGGGTTAGATCCCGGTCCAGGGTCACTGTCCATGTGGAGTTTACACGTTCTACCCGTGTCTGTGTGGGTCACACACCCATAGTCCAAAAAAAAAGTGCAGGAAAGGTGGATTGGCCACGCAAAATTGCCCTCAATTGGATAAAAATAGTTGGGTAGTCTAAATTTATACATTTTTTAAAAAGGACTGTGTAATGACGATAAATGTACTGACAAGAGAGACCTTCAAGATCAGATTAACCTCATCATTTGATGTTGTAAATTAAGGGATTCTAGAAGCAGATAAAAGGATAGTATGAAACAGTTCTATTGTATTCCTGCCTAAGTTAATGAGAGAAGGTGGTGTCAGTAATTGGGGATCCAATTCAATTAATCTAGTGACCAAATTGACCAATTGTCATGTTACGAGGTAATGGTCACTTTTGGGATAAAAGTAGAGGTTCCGAACGTCTTCCTTGCTGGCCAAGTACTGAAGACTCCTGAGGTCGAGTTCCAAGGAAATTACTGTCAAATAAGGAGCCAGACTCCCGAGTCTGAATTCCACAAGAATTACTGTTAAAGAAGGAGCCAGAGAGGGTTACGCTGCTACACACTGAATACCCACATGAAGTTGGAAAAGTCAATGCCTTAAAGTTCAGTAAACCTTTTTCTTTTCATAAACTTTTTTTTGAATTTACTATCCAGAGAATTCTGCTTTTGTCTTAATTGATTCAAGTCCTGTTCAAACTAAAGTGAATTTATTAAATGGTAAGTTGGAGGTAGCTGAAATCAATTATGTTCTTGATAACAAGATCAGTATCTTCAATTAAAAACCTTGCATTTCTATAGCACCTTTCACAACCACAGAGCGTCCCAAAGTGCTTCACAACCAATTAAGTACTTTGAAGTATCATCACTTTTGTAATGTAGGAATCGTGGCAATCAGTTTACACACAGCAAGATCCCACACACAGCAATGTGATATTGAGCAGACAATCTGTTTGTAGATGTTGATTGAGGGATAAATATTTTTTTTTTTATAAACGTTTTTTTATTCAGTTTTCATGTTTATATTGAACAAATTACAAATTGTTAGAGAGAGAGAAAAAAAAGAACACGCAAAAATTAACATATATATTTACAGGTGAGCATCTTCGTAGATAATAACTGTGGCCTCCCCCTTTTCGCCGGCATACATATTTTACATTCCCAACATGTTTATTGGCATTTATTTAGTTTGGTTTTGGGCCTTAGCTAGCCATCAAACCCCCGTAACGAGCCCGTAGCCCCCCCCCCTCCCCCCCCCCCCCCCCCCCCCCCCACCCCCCCCCCCCCCCGCCTGCGGCTACCTTCCCCCGACTATTCTTCCTCTTGTACGTTGGCCACAAACAGGTCCCGGAACAATTGCATGATGGCTCCCACGTTCTGTGGAAGCCGTCGTCCGACCCTCGGATGGCGAATTTGATTTTCTCCATTTGGAGAGAATCCGAGAGGTCGGACAGCCAGTCTGCAGCTCTGGGCGGTGCTGCTGACCGCCAGCCAAACAGGATTCTACGGTGGGCGATCAGGGAGGCAAAGGCAAGGGCGTCCGCCCTCCTCCCCAGGAATAGATCTGGCTGGTCTGAAACCCCGAAGACCGCCACTATCGGGCATGGCTCCACCCTCACCCCCACCACTTTGGACATAGCCTCGAAGAAGGCTGTCCAGTACTCCACAAGTCTGGGGCAAGACCAGAACATGTGGGCGTGGTTGGCCGGGCCTCTTTGGCACCGCTCACATCTGTCCTCCACCTCCGGGAAGAACCTACTCATACGGTTTCTCGTTAAGTGGGCTCTATGTACCACTTTTAGTTGCGTCAGGCTGAGCCTTGCGCACGTGGAGGTGGAGTTGACCCTATGCAGTGCTTCGCTCCAGAGTCCCCACCCTATCTCCATCCCCAGGTCGTCCTCCCATTTCCTTCTTGTTGCGTCCAGTACGGTGTCGTCCCTATCTACCAGTCGGCCATACATGTCACTACAGTTCCCTTTCTCTAGGATACTTGCGTCCAGTAGGTCTTCCAGTAGTGTCTGTCGTGGAGGTTGTGGGTACGTCCTTGTCTCCTTTCGTAGGAAGTTTTTGAGCTACAGGTACCGTAGCTCGTTCCCCCCAGCTAGCTGAAATTTCTCTGTCAGTTCGTCCAGTGTTGCGATCCTGTCGTCCGTGTATAGGTCCCTGACTGTCAGTGTCCCCCCGTCCTGTCTCCACCTTTTGAAGGTGGCGTCAGTCAGTGCTGGTTTGAACCTATGGTTGTTGCAGATGGGAGCCTTGTCCGACATTTTGTTCAGGCCAAATTGCTGCCGCAGTTGGTTCCAGGATTGGAGGGTGGCTGTCACCACTGGGCTGCTGGAGTGTTTTTTTGGGTGGGGATGGGAGTGCTGCCGTGGCGAGGGCCCGGAAGGAGGTCCCCATGCAGGAGGCCTCCTCCGCACGCACCCACTCGGCTTCTGGCTCCTGGATCCATCCCCTTACTCGCTCGGCTGTTGCCGCCCAGTGGTAGAATTGTAGATTCGGGAGGGCTAGCCCCCCCCTGGATTTTGTTTTCTGTAGGACCTTCTTTGGGATCCTAGCATTTTTACCCCCCCATACGAACGCCATGATAAGTTTGTCCAGCGCTATGAAGAAGGCCTTGGGGATGTAGATCGGAATGGATCTAAACAGGAAGTGGAACCTGGGCAATACGTTCATTTTGATTGTCTGGACTCTTCCTGCGAGGGAGAGTGGGAGTGTGTTCCATCTTTGCAGGTCCTTTTTTACTTCCTCCGCCAGGCTGGTGAGGTTCCATTTGTGGATCCCTTTCCAGTCATGGGCTATTTGGATCCCCAGGTAGCGGAATTTATGTCGGGCTTGTTTGAATGGCAGCCCCTTTAGTGCTGCCCCCCCCCCCCCCCTCCCTTTGCTGGTGTACTGGGAAGATCTCGCTTTTGCTCATGTTGAGTTTGTAGCCCGAGAAGGCTCCAAACTCTTTCAGGAGCGCGATGATTCCGTCCATGCTGCTTTGTGGGTCCGAGATGTAGAGGAGCAGATCGTCTGCATAGAGTGAGACTCTGTGCTCTCTGCCTCCCCTTCGGATCCCCCGCCAAATTTTTGCTGCCCTGAGCGCAATTGCTAGCGGTTCAATTGCTAGTGCGAACAGCAGTGGGGACAGTGGGCATCCTTGTCTGCCCCTGTGCAGCTGGAAGTATTGGGAGTTGGTATTGTTGGTCCGTACACTCGCCATGGGGGCGTTGTATAGGAGTTTTACCCACGCGGTGAACCCTGTTCCAAGCCCGAACCGCTCCAGTACCTCTATGAGGTATTTCCATTCGACTCTGTTGAAGGCCTTTTCTGCGTCCAGGGAGACGATCACCTCTTGTGTTCTCTCCCCGGAGGGGGTCATTATCACGTTCAGCAGGCGCCTGATGTTCGAGGTGAGCTGTCTACCTTTGACGAAGCCCGTCTGGTCCTCTGTGACCACCTCAGGTACACAGTCTTCTAGCCTTTTGGCTAGAATTTTGGCCAGTATTTTGGCGTCTGCGTTCAGCAGAGATATGGGTCTGTATGACCCACATTCCGTTGGGTCTTTGTCTTTCTTAGGTATCAGCGAGATTGAGGCCAGTGCTAACGTGGGTGGCAGTGTGCCCCTAGCTAGCGAGTCTGTGAACATCTCCCGCAGGTGCGGGGCCAGCGCTGTCGCAAAATTTTTGTAGAAGTCCGCCGGGAATCCGTCCGGTCCCGGCGCCTTCCCCGTCTGCATGGAGCTGATACTGTCCATGATCTCTCCCAGTGCTAGTGGTGCTTCCAGGTCCCGTTTCCTGCCCTCTCCCACGACTGGTATGACCAGTCCATCAAGGAACCGGTTCATCCCAGCCTTCCCCGTTGGGGGCTCTGAGGTGTACAGCTCTTGGTAGAAGGCCTTGAAGGTTTTGTTAATCCTCTCTGGTTCTGTTTCCAACATGCCTCTGGTACCCCTGATTTGCCCAATTTCTCTGGTGGCTGCCTGCTTTCTCAGCTGGTGTGCCAACAGGCGGCTGGCTTTGTCTCCGTGTTCGTACAGGGTCCCGCGCGCCTGGCGGAGTTGGTGCACTGCTTTCCTGGTGGAGAGCAGGTCAAAGTTCCTTTGTAGTTTGACCAGGACACTGGGGTAACTCCTCTGCTCTTCTTCAAAATAGTGGCTGTGGGATCTTTAACATCCACTTGATAGGGTCAGACAACGCCTCAGTTGAATATCTTATTTGAAAGAAGGCTGTTCTGACAGTGCAGCACTCCCTCAGCGCTGCGAGGAGGAATTTTGGATGTAATTTTGTCCTCCAGTCCCTGGACTGCGACTTGAACCTACCTTCTGACTCAGAGGTGAGAGAACTGCCCACTGAGCCACAGCTGACACTATAGACAATACAAAGTTAGAAAGTGAAAGTTACCCTTTAAAACTCCCACCCTTTGCCTCCAGTGCCTAAATAAAAATAAAAACCCCAGTATAAATAACATGGATTTCATAGAATTTGCAGTGCAGAAGGGCATTCGGCCCATCGAGTCTGCACTGGCTCTTGGAAAGAGCACCCTACCCAAGGTCAACACCTCCATCCTGTCCCCATAACCCAATAACCCCACCCAACACTAAGGGCAATTTTGGACACTAAGGGGAATTTATCATGACCAATCCACCTAACCTGCACATCTTTGGACTGTGGGAGGAAACCGGAGCACCCGGAAGAAACCCACACTGACATGGGGAGGATGTGCAGACTCCGCACAGACAGTGACCCAAGTTGGAATCGAACCTGGGACCCTGGAGCTGTGAAGCAATTGTGCAATGCTACCATGCTGCCCTTTGACGGACAAATATTGAGGTGTTGGTTTCAAGTCACAAGTTTTGACTACCCATTTGAGCCTCGGGCACTTTTCTGTCTCCCCATTGCTCATGTCAATCACAGGCAGCGACGGAGCTGAGGGCTGAATTTAACTGAGAATAATGCTCCAGTTGGCAAACTTCCATGAATGTCACACAATTTATGTAAAAAGCTAAATTCAGATTCAGAGAAGACAGATTTTTAATTGGTAGTTTAGCACACTGGGCTAAATTACTGGCTTTGAAAGCAGGCCAGCAGCACAGTTCAATTCCCATACCAGCCTTCCTGAACAGGTGCTGGAATGTGGTGATTAGGGGCTTTACACAGTAACTTCATTGAAGCCTACTTGCGACAATAAGTGATTTTCCAGTTTTCATTTCAAGGGTAATGGAGAACTGGCAGTATGGTGGAATGAAAGCCTGGATGAGAAGAGCCATCATAGAATGGCAGAGCAGACTGGATGGGCCAAATGGCCTACCTCTGCTCCTATATCTTATGACCTTCTGAAAGGGGGAGACATTGATTTGCGCCCAGAGGAGGAAATTTTAGTCTGAAAATCATTGTCCAACCTCCATATTGTGACATCACAAAGGAGGTCATCCTCTAAATCAGCCAATAGGAATAAATCCGTTCCGCAGTGACGTCACTGCATTTGAGCGCACCCGCCCGGCGCGAGGACACGGGAGCCCCGCCCCCACCCTTTGTTCCCCCTCCCCCAGGACATCGTCGAGCCGGTTTCCAGGCAACCGGCTGACAGCTCCGGCCGGAGCGAGAAGACCCTCCCAACCCAGGACTGCGCATGTGCAGGGTGAGCTCACTCCAGATGACTTTACCGCTGACTTGTGCCCACTGGGAAGATTGGAGGACCGGAAGGACTCTGTCCCTCCGACAATCAGAGCTCCCCCATTGTCTCAATGCGGAAGCTGGACATGGAGGTTTGTGCCGAGCAAAGCTGTTGTTTCTCCAACTCTGAGTGAGCTTGAGCTGCACACAGACTGAAATCTCCTCCTGTCTCCAACATCTGTGAGTAAAACACTTTCTTTTCTCCCCCTTTCCATTTATTTTCTCATTCTCACCTTCAATTGGTCACTTGCAGCAACTGAAGGGAAAGGAAGTGAATCCAGGGAGGGTGCAGACTCTGGAAAGCTTGGCCCAGGCCTCTCTGAAAGATGTTGACATCCTTTGCTCCCTCAGTTTGACACACTTATTTGTCTGGCTAAAAGGATGGTCTCTTTCCTAATGTTCACAATTAAAGGGCTGGTTTCCCCAGGCGATGGTTTACATTTTAGGGACAGTAACAGGGCAAATCCAACTCAGCTAAATTCCTTCTCTGTCGGTCTCTTGTCCATCATCACGCAAGTGATGGAAGTAGCCAATCCAAAGTTGCTATGAAGTGGCACTTATTCTTTAATAACCTGCTCCTGGATGCTCAGTTTGGGTTCCGCCAGGGTCACTACGCCCTCCTGATCTCATTACAGCCTCAGTTGAAACTTGGACGAAAGAGCTGAATGACAGAAGTGAGGTAGGGTTACTGCCCTAGACAATCAAGGCAGCAATTTGACCTAGTATGGCATGGAGCCCCAGCTAACTGGAGTCACTGGAAGAATCGGGGGAATACATTTCCACTGGTTGGATTCATACCTGCACAAAGGAAGATGGTTGTGGTGATTGGAGGTCCAATCTCAGCTCCAGGACATCACTGCAGGAGTTCCTCAAGACAGTTTCCTTGACCCAACCATCTTCAGCTGCTTCATCAAGATCTCCTTTCCATCATAAGGTGAGAAGTGACTGCACAATGTTCAGCACCATTCTCAACTCCTCAGATAATGAAGCAGTCCAGGTCCAAATTCAGTAAGACCTGGACAATATCCAGGCTTGGTCTAATAAGTGGCAAGTTACATTTGTGCAACACAAGTGCCAGGCAATGACCATCTCCCACAAGAGAGGATCTAACCACCAGCCCTTGACATTTGTGGCATTACCATCGCTGAATCCCCCATAACCAACATCCTGGGGGTTACCATTGATCAGAAACTGAACTGGACTAGCCATATTAATATTGTAGCTACCAGAACAGATCAAGGGCTGGGAATCCTACGGTGAGTAGCACACCACCCGATGCCCCAAGGCTTGTCCACCAGACATCTACAAGCACAAGTCAGGAGTGTAATGGAATACGCTCCACTTTGCTGGATGAGTGCAGCTCCAACAACACTCAAGAAGCTCAACGCTGTCCAGAACAAAGCAGCCTGATTAATTGTGCTGCTTTCCACAAACATTCAAACCTTCCACCACCGACAAACAGTAGCAGCTGTGTATACCATTTACAAGATACACTGCAGTAACTATAAACGTTCCTCAGACAGCACCTTCCAAACCCATAACCACTGCCATCTTCGAAGGACAAAAGCAGCAGTTACCTGGGACCCTCACCACCTGGAGGTTTGCTTCCAAGTTACACACCACCCTGACTTGGAAATATATTGCCGTTCCTTCACTGTCCCTAGGGCAACATCCTGGAATACCCTTCCTAACAGCACAGGGGATGTAGGGCAGCACGGTGGAGCAGTGGTTAGCGCTGCCTCTGGGTCACTGTCCGTGTATAGAGTATAGAGAAATACAGCACAGAACAGGTCCTTCAGCCCACTATGTTGTGCCGAACTTTTGCCCTAGGTTAATCATAGATTATAACAGAATTTTGGACACTAAGGGCAATTTATCATGGCCAATCCACCCAACCTGCACATCTTTGGACTGTGGGAGGAAACCGGAGCACCCGGAGGAAACCCACGCACACACGGGTAGAATGTGCAGACTCCACACAGACAGTGACCCAAGCCAGAATCGGAATGGGACCCTGGAGCTGTGAAGCAATTCTGCAATCCACAAGGCTACCATGCTGCTCTCCCCGTGCCTGTGTGGGTTTCGCCCCCACAACCCAATGATGTGCAGGGTAGGTGGATTGGCCATGCTAAATTGTCCCTTAATTGGAAAAAATGAATTGGGTACTTTAAATTTATAAAGAACAAATTTTTAAAAAACAGCATAGGGGATGTACCTACACCTCAAAGACTGCAGCAGTTCAAGAAGGCAACTCACCACTACTTCAGAAGGGTAACTGGGAATGGGCAATAAATGCTGGCCAAACCAGCATTGTCGAAATCCCGTAAATTAATTTTTAAAAATTTAATATCGGACAGAGATATGTCTAGTGTTGTTATGTGGTATGTATTATATATATTATTGATGGTTCTGTAATAAAATACATGAATTATCAGTTCTAGTTTTGTAATATAGTATTGTAACTACATATATATTTCCAGTCATACAGTCATTGCAGCACTGACAGAATCCATTTGGCAACTCAAGTCAATGCTGACTCTCTGTACAGTAATCCAGTCAGTCCCATTCCTCCTCGATATCCCTGTTCCCCTGAAAGCTTATTTTCTTCAAGTGGCCATCCTATTCTATTTTAAATTATTGATCATCTTGACTTCCACAACCTTTGTGGGCAGTGAGTTCCGTCATGTCCACTCCATGACTAAATAAAATTCTTCCTCAGAATTTCCCTATCTCTAATCTCCTTATATGGAGATTCTTTACTCTTTTAGTGAGTTTAGATTTGTTGATCAGCACCTTCAGGAAAATTGGGAGGGACAGTAAGTGAATACAGTCTGTATATTACACACATTTTTCATCCAGTAATATCGACATATATCTGTCTGGCAGCCTGCATGAAGATTTTCAGGTCTCTGTGTCCAGGACAGGAAGTAGTGAGCTAGGATCTGTCAATCAGCCTGAATCAGCACCTTCAGCAGAATTGGGAGGGTCAATATTAGGTACAGCAGAGTGAGAATGGAGAGAGAGTCTGTGGGATTGAGATTTAGAGCATTTCAGTGAAAGAGAGAGGAAAGAATGTTAGATAGAAACTAGAATTGTCTGTTCTGTGTTACTATCCTGTACTGACAATGATTACTATTGTAAAATCTGTTTGCAGGAAGTTCGAACGAGAAGAATTTAAGGCTGATATCTCAAACTAAATATGACGTCAAGAACTGACTGAGTCACTCAATTCTTGGGATCATCGGCCTTGGAATCTAGAAGGAGAAATGTTTGTCTATTCTGTCTGCTTCAAGAGATTTTAAACATCAGTGTGTCTGGAAAAACACTGAGACACAAACACATACCCGTGTGAGTCTGTTACAGAGCACTGACTGTGGAAAGAGCCTTTAACCAGTGACTAAGACTGAAAACAATACTACACCATTCACAGCAGGGAGAGACTGTACACGTGTTCGGTGTGTGGACGAGGCTTCAACTGATCGTCCAACGCGGTGAGACGCAAGGTCACCCGGACCATGGAGAAACAATGGAAATGTGAGGACTGTGGGATGGGATTCACAGCCCCATGCCAGCTGGCAAGGCATCAATGCAGTCACACTGGAGAGAGGCCTTTCACCTGCTCTCAGTGTGAAAAGGGATTCACTGACATTGGCAGCCTGCGGAGACATGAACGAGTTCACACTGGGGAGAGGCCGTTCACCTGCACTGTGTGTGGGAAGGGATTCACTCGGTTACCCAACCTGCAGAGACCCAGACAGTTCACACCAGGGAGAAGCGTTCACTGCACTGTGTGTGATAAAGGATTCACTCAGTTACCCCCTGAGAGATCACCAGAGCGCTTCATACAGGGGAGAGGCCATCATCTGCTCTGTATGTGATAAGGGATTCACTAGGTTATCAACCTGCGATGAACACCAGCGACTTCACACTGGGGAGAAGCGTTCATCTGCTCTGTGTGTGATAAGAGATTCACTCAGTTATCCAGCCTGCTGGACACAATGTCACTCACACCAATGAGAGACCCTTTAAATGCTCTGACTGTGGGAATGGGTTTAAAAGCTCTCAGGTACTGATGATCCATCAGCGCATTCACACTGAGGAGACACCGTTCAGCTGCTGTCACTGCACAAAGAGGTTTCGATCCTCAGCCAACTGATGAAACCACGAGCGAGGTCACACCTAACAATGAAGCAGAATACCCGGCGGCCTGTTCATCGTGGCCGGGGACTTTAACCAGGCCAACCTCGAGTGTACTGCCCAAAATTCCACCGCCACATCTCCTGTCCCAACAGGGCCCCCAACATCCCTTGACCACTGCTACACAAAAATCAGGGCACCTCTCAATCCATCCCCCAAGCGCACTTCGGAAAATCAGACCACAAGATGTTGCTCCTTCTCCTAGCATACAAGCAGAAACTTAAGCGGAGAAATCCGGTTTAAGAAGGTTGTGCAACACCTGGCCCGCGGGCAAAGGAAGAGCTCCTACTCGACTGCTTGGAGTCAGTGGACTGGTCCATATCAAGAACTCAGCTGCCAACCTAACGAGTTTGCCAGCACCATCACAGACTTCATCAGCAAGTGTGTAGAAGATTGTGTGTCAAAGAATGTAGTATGTCCGTTACCCAACCAGAATCCCATGGTTTAATCAGGTGATTCACTCCGTACTGAAGGCCAGGTCTGAGGCATTCAAGACAGGCGACCCCTGACCTATACAAGAAATTCTAGGTACGACCTCCACAAAGCCAACAGGGACATCAAGAAATAATACCAGACTAAGCTAGAGTCACAGACTAATGACATGGACTCTGGTCGGTTGTGGCAAGGCTTCAACAACATAATGAGCTGCAAAGCCGAGAAGAATCTTTGGCAACAGGGCACCCCTCCCCGACAAATTCAATGCATTCTATGTTCACTTCAACAGGAAACCATCAAACCTTTGTCAACTGCCCCAGCAACCTTGGAGACACAAACCTGTGACATACCAACCGTCACAGCCTCCAAAGTCAGGTCGGCCTTCTTGAAAGTGAACCCTTGATAAACGGCAGGTCCTGACGGGATCCCTGGTCGTGCACCCAGATACTGTGAGGACCAACTGGTGGATGTGTTTCCGGACATCCTCAACCTCTCCCGACTCGGTTCCGAGATTCCCACCTGCTTCAAGAAGACCACCATCCATACCGGTGCCAAAGGAGAACCAGGCAACGTGCCTCAACGACTACCATCCGGTGGCCTTGGCATCGATCATTATGATGAGCTTCGAGAGTTTGGCCATGAGACACGGCAACTCCAGACTCCCAGAGTGCCTTGATCCACTCCAATTCGCATACCGCCGCAACCGGTCCACCGCAGACGCCATGGCCCTACCTGTCCCCCGCAGACACCATGGCCCTACCTGTCCACCGCAGACACCATGGTCCTACCTGGCCACCGCCATCTCCATGGCTCTACACTCATTCCTGGAGCATCTCGACAACAAGGACTCCTATGTCAGACTCCTATTCATTAACTACAGCTCTGCCTTCAACTCCATAATCCCAGCCAAGCTCATGTCAAAACCTAGGACTTGGCTCCTCCCCCTGCAACTGGATCATCGACTTCCTGATACATAAACCACAATCAGTAAGGATAAACAACAATGCCTCCTCCTTTGCGTTAGTCCTCAATACCGGGGCCCCACAAGGCTGTGTACTTAGCTCCCTACAATATTCCCTGTACACACACGACTGTGTGGCAAAATTTGGCTCCCCCTCCATGTTTGCCAATGACACGACTGCAATGGGTCAGATCTCAAACAACGATGAGTCAGAGTACAGGAGGGAGATAGAGAACTTAGTGGCATGGTGTAATGATAATAATCTCTCCCTCAATGTCAGCAAAACGAAGGAGCTGGTCATTTACTTCAGGAAGCAAAATATCTTACATATCCCTGTCTGCATCAATGGTGCCGAAGGGGAGATAAGAACATAAGAACATAAGAACTAGGAGCAGGAGTAGGCCATCTGGCCCCTCGAGCCTGCTCCGCCATTCAATTAGATCATGGCTGATCTTTTGTGGACTCAGCTCCACTTTCCGGCCCGAACACCATAACCCTTAATCCCTTTATTCTTCAAAAAACTATCTATCTTTACCTTAAAAACATGTAATGAAGGAGCCTCAACTGCTTCACTGGGCAAGGAATTCCATAGATTCACAACCCTTTGGGTGAAGAAGTTCCTCCTAAAACTCAGTCCTAAATCTACTTCCCCTTATTTTGAGGCTATGCCCCCTAGTTCTGCTGTCACCCGCCAGTGGAAACAACCTGCCCGCATCTATCCTATCTATTCCCTTCATAATTTTAAATGTTTCTATAAGATCCCCCCTCATCCTTCTAAATTCCAACGAGTACAGTCCCAATCTACTCAACCTCTCCTCATAATCCAACCCCTTCAGCTCTGGGATTAACCTAGTGAATCTCCTCTGCACACCCTCCAGTGCCAGTACGTCCTTTCTCAAGTAAGGAGACCAAAACTGAACACAATACTCCAGGTGTGGCCGCACTAACACCTTATACAGTTGCAACATAACCTCCCTAGTCTTAAACTCCATCCCTCTAGCAATGAAGGACAAAATTCCATTTGCCGCCTTAATCACCTGTTGCACTTGTAAACCAACCTTCTGTGACTCATGCACTAGCACACCCAAGTCTCTCTGAACAGCGGCATGCTTTAATATTTTATCGTTTAAATAATAATCCCGTTTGCTGTTATTCCTACCAAAATGGATAACCTCACATTTGTCAACATTGTATTCCATCTGCCAGACCCGAGCCCATTCACTTAACCTATCCAAATCCCTCTGCAGACTTCCAGTATCCTCTGCACTTTTCGCTTTACCACTCATCTTAGTGTCATCTGCAAACTTGGACACATTGCCCTTGGTCCCCAACTCCAAATCATCAATGTAAATTGTGAACAATTGTGGGCCCAACACGGATCCCTGAGGGACACCACTAGCTACTGATTGCCAACCAGAGAAACACCCATTTATCCCAACTCTTTGCTTTCTATTAATTAACCAATCCTCTATCCATGCTACTACTTTACCCTTAATGCCATGCATCTTTATCTTATGCAGCAACCTTTTGTGTGGCACCTTGTCAAAGGCTTTCTGGAAATCCAGATATACCACATCCATCGGCTCCCCGTTATCTACTGCACTGGTAATGTCCTCAAAAAATTCCACTAAATTAGTTAGGCATGACCTGCCTTTAACGAACCCATGCTGCGTCTGCCCAATGGGACAATTTCTATCCAGATGCCTCGCAATTTCTTCCTTGATGATAGATTCCAGCATCTTCCCTATTACCGAAGTTAAACTCACTGGCCTATAATTTCCTGCTTTCTGCCTACCTCCTTTTTTAAACAGTGGCGTCACGTTTGCTAATTTCCAATCCACCGGGACCACCCCAGAGTCTAGTGAATTTCGGTAAATTATCACTAGTGCATCTGCAATTTCCCTAGCCATCTCTTTTAGCACTCTGGGATGCATTCCATCAGGGCCAGGAGACTTGTCTACCTTTAGCCCCATTAGCTTGCCCATCACTCCCTCCTTAGTGATAACAATCCTCTCAAGGTCCTCACCTGTCATAGCCTCATTTCTATCAGTCGCTGGCATGTTATTTGTGTCTTCCACTGTGAAGACCGACCCAAAAAAACTGTTCAGTTCCTCAGCCATTTCCTCATTTCCCATTATTAAAACTCCCTTCTCATCTTCTAAAGGACCAATATTTACCTTAGCCACTCTTTTTTGTCTTATATATTTGTAAAAACTTTTACTGTCTGTTTTTATATTCTGAGCAAGTTTACTCTCATACTCTATCTTACTCTTCTTTATAGCTTTTTTAGTAGCTTTCTGTTGCCCCCTAAAGATTTCCCAGTCCTCTAATCTCCCAGCAATCTTTGCCACTTTATATGCTTTTTCCTTCAATTTGATACTCTCCCTTATTTCCTTAGATATCCACGGTCGATTTTCCCTCTTTCTTCCGTCCTTCCTTTTTGTTGGTATAAACCTTTGCTGAGCACTGTGAAAAATCGCTTGGAAGGTTCTCCACTGTTCCTCAACTGTTCCACCATAAAGTCTTAGCTCCCAGTCTACCTTAGCTAGTTCTTCTCTCATCCCCTTGTAATCTCCTTTGTTTAAACACAAAACACTAGTATTTGATTTTACTTTCTCACCCTCCATCTGCATTTTAAATTCCACCATATTGTGATCGCTCCTTCTGAGAGGATCCCTAACTATGAGATCATGAATCAATCCTGTCTCATTACACAGGACAAGATCTAGGACCGCTTGTTCCCTCGTAGGTTCCATTGGTTGGTTGGTAGGTTGGTTGACAGCTTCAAATTGCTAGGTGCGCAAATTACCAACAATCTGTCCCGATTCACCAACGTCAACACTACAACCAAGAAAGCACAACAGCGCCTATACTTCCTCAGGAAACTAAGGAAATTCAGCATGTCTACAATTATTACAGATACACCATAGAAAGCATCCTATCTGGCTGCAGCACAGCTTGGTATGGCAACTGCTCGGCCCAAGACCGTAAGAAACTACAGAGTCGTGAACACAGCCCAGTCCCTCACACGAACCTGCCTCCCATCCATTGACTCTGTCATGGCTGATATGTTCCCAGTGCCCCATTCTATCCCTGCAGCCCTGCAATTTAGTTCCCTCAAATACCGATCCAATTTCCATTTGAAATTCTCCATTGTCTTCATTTCCACACAACACCTCCCCCTCACAGTTGGCAAGTTCCAGGTCATTACCATTCGCTGCATCAAAATATTTCCCCACCCCCCCGCCCCTCCAACTCGATTTTCAAATTTGCTGATGACACCACCGTAGTGGGTCGGATCTCAATACAATGACGAGACAGAGTACAGGAATGAGATAGAGAATCTGGTGAACTGGTGCGATGACAATAATCTCTCCCTCAATGTCAGCAAAACAAAGGAGATTGTCATCGATGTCAGGAAACGTAGTGGAGAACATGCCCCTGTCTACATCAATGGGGACGAAGTAGAAAGGGTCGGGAACTTCAAGTTTTTAGATGTGCAGATCACCAACAACCTGTCCTGGTCCCCCCCCCATGCCGACACTATAGTTAAGAAAGCCCACCAATGACTCTACTTTCTCAGAAGACTAAGGAAATTTGGCATGTCTCAACAACATTTACAGATGCACCATAGAAATCATTCTTTCTGGGGACTTCCGGGTGCGGCTATGACTAGCTAAGTCGCACACTTGGAAGCTCCTGCGACAAAGGTGTTTTCGGGCCAACTGGAGGGCCCCAAAGGTGCAGTAAAGACGAATCCCGGTGGGGGAAGGTCCCCTGAGGAGAACTAGACCGATTTTATGGTCGGTACCCGGAGTGGAGCGGCAAGAAAAACGGCAGCAGCTCCCCAAAAAAAGCGGGGGAAGAAAATCAAAATGGCGGCCGGCGGCGCATCGGAGGAGTGGAAGAAATGGGCGGAGGAGCAGCAGGCCGCTCTCCTCCGTTTTTTCACGGAGCTGAAAGTGGAGCTCTTAGAGTCCATGAACGCGACGGCCACCAGGTTGGTGGGAGCCCAGGCGATCCAAGAGGCGCGAGGGAGGAGGAGGAGGAGGAGGCCACAGTCATCGGGGCAAAGGTGGAGGTGCACGAGGCACTCCACATGAAGTGGCAGAGCCGCTTCGAAGGAGCTGGACACTCGGATGAGGAGGAAAAATTTGAGGATCCTGGGCCTGGAAGAAGGCCTGGAGGGGTCGGATCTCCCGGGATATGTGGCGGAGATGTTGAGCTCCCTGATGGGGGAAGGGGCCGGTCCGGCGCCCCTGGAGCTGGAAGAGGCATACCGGGTCATGGCCAGGAGGCCTAGGGCAAACGAGCCCCCGAGGGCGGTGCTGGTGCGGTTCCAGCGGCTAAGTGATCGAGAGAAAGTCCTGAGGTGGGCAAAAAGGGAGAAAAGCAGCAAGTGGCAGAACTCGACGGTAAGGGTGTACCAGGACTGGAGTGCGGAGGTGGCAAAGCGGCGGGCCCGGTACAACCGGACAAAGGCGGTGCTACACGCGAAAAAGATCAAATTTGGAATGCTGCAGCCGGCGCGCTTGTGGGTCACCTACAAGGACCAACATCATTATTTCGAGTCCCCAGAGGAGGCCTGGACCTTTGTACAAGAGGAAAAGTTGGACACGAACTAAAACCTGGGAGCACCGGCGGTCGTAGCCGCCTGGGGACTCTTGATTGAGCAAGTGGCCCTTTTCTTTTTCAGGCCAGGTCGGAACTGGGTAACAGTTTCGTGGATTGTTTGGGGTGTTTTTTCTCGAACGGTTGACTTTTCTGAATATCTTGAAGGTTTCGAGTTGTTGGGTGTTTCTGTATATTTGAACTGTTGAAATCTCTATTGTGGGTCGTTGGCTTCTTATGGGGTGTTTCTTCCCGTTTCCAATTTCCCTTAGTTATTTACCCCTTTTACCCTTTTCCTTTGGGTGCTTGGGGTTTTTTGTTCTTTTTTTTCTTTTCGGGTTATGGCTATCTGCGGTTATTTATACTGTTTGATGGAGGGTGATAGTTGGGCACACTGTTAGTTGATAGCTAGTTAATTATTTTGTTATTTAAGTATGTAGTTAAGTATTTATGTATTTATTTGCCATTGGGTATTTATATCGTTAAGTTGGGGAGACGGGACGGGGGGGAGCGGGTTGATTATGCGGGTCTTTCTCTGGGGTTTTAAGGGGATCTTTCACGGGCGCAGATGGGGTGAACCGGGAGGAGTCGGAATGTGGCAGGAGCAGCCGGGGTCAGCGGAGACCAGCTGACTCTCGGGAGTACGATGTTGGGTACATCGCGGCTAGGAGGGGTCCTAGCCGGGGGGGGGGGGGGGGGGGGGGGTGGGGGGGGGGCTGGGGGGGGGGCGGGGGGGGGGACACCGGGTTGCTGCTGGAAAGACCAGGGACGAGAAGGGGAGAGCCGGGGGGGTGGGGGTGGGGGGGGGGGGGGGGGGGGCATCGCTATGGGAAGCGGGTCAGAAAAGGAGGGATGACCCGGGGCGAGCAAGGGACAAGACATGGCTAATCGACAGGGAGTAGGGACGGGTCGCTCAGCGATCCGATTGATCACGTGGAACGTAAGGGGGCTGAATGGGCCGGTTAAAAGATCAAGGGTCTTCTCACACCTGAAGGGACTGAAGGCTGATGTAGCAATGCTGCAGGAGACTCATTTGAGGGTAGCAGATCAGGTCCGCCTGAGAAGGGGGTGGGTGGGACAGGTGTTCCACTCAGGCTTGGATATCAAGAACCGGGGGGTGGCGATTTTGGTGGGAAAGAGGGTGTCGTTTGTGGCGGCAGAGGTGGTGGCAGATAAGGAGGGCAGGTATGTGATGGTGAGGAGTAGGTTGCAGGGAGAGAATGTGGTACTGGTAAATGTGTATGCCCCGAACTGGGACGACGCGGGTTTTATGAGGCGCCTGCTGGGCCTCATCCCGGGACTGGAGGCAGGGGGCCTGATCATGGGAGGGGACTTTAATACGGTGTTAGACCCTGGGCTGGATAGATCGAGTTCCAGGACGAATAGGAGGCCGGCAGCGGCAGAGGTGTTAAGGGGGTTCATGGAGCAGATGGGAGGGGTAGACCCATGGAGATTTGGTAGGCCTAGGGCGAGGGAGTATTCTTTTTTCTCCCACGTCCACAGAGTGTACTCTAGGATCGATTTTTTCGTATTGAACAGGGGGCTGATACCGAGAGTGCAGGACACGGAGTACTCGGCCATTGCGATATCGGACCATGCACCACATTGGGTGGACGTGGACATGGGGGAGGCGCGGGATCAACGCCCGTTGTGGCGCCTGGATGTAGGGCTGTTGGCGGACGAAGAGGTGTGCAGAAGGGTGAGAACGGGCATTGAGAACTATCTGGGTACGAATGACACAGGTGAGGTGCAGGTGGGGACGGTCTGGGAGGCCTTGAAAGCAGTGATTAGAGGAGAGCTGATCTCCATAAGGGCACACAGAGAGAGGAAGGAGAGGCAGGAAAGGGAGAGGCTGGTGGGGGAGCTCCTAGAAGTAGATAGGAAATATGCGGCGGCACCAGAGGAGGGGCTATTAGGGAGCGGCGTAGCTTGCAGGCCAGGTTCGACCTACTGACCACTAGGAAGGCGGAAATGCAGTGGAGAAGGGCGCAGGGTGCGGCGTATGAGTACGGGGAAAAGGTGAGCAGGATGCTGGCACACCAGCTTCGTAAGCGAGATGCAGCCAGAGAGATTGGGGGAGTGAGAGAGAGGGGTGGGGACGTAGTGCAGAAGGGGCAAGAGGTGAATAGGGCCTTTAGGGACTTCTATAGGGAATTGTATAGGTCTGAACCGCCGAAGAGGAGAGGGGGAATGAAGAACTTTCTCGACAAATTGGGGTTCCCAAAGGTACAGGAGGAGCTGGTAGAAGGGTTGGGGGCGCCGATAGAGCTGCAGGAGCTAATTAAAGGGATAGGCCAGATGCAGGCGGGGAAGGCGCCGGGGCCGGATGGGTTCCCGGTGGAGTTTTACAGGAAATTTGTGGACTTGGTGGGTCCAGTGCTGGTGAGAGCCTTTAATGAGGCGCGCGAGGGGGGGGTTCTGCCCCCAACAATGTCGCAGGCCCTGATCTCCTTGATTTTGAAGCGGGACAAGGACCCGGTCCAGTGCGGGTCCTACAGGCCCATCTCCCTCCTAAATGTTGACGCCAAGCTGTTAGCAAAGGTCCTGGCAACCAGGATAGAGGACTGTGTGCCAGGGGTAGTCCATGAAGACCAGACGGGGTTCGTGAAGGGACGCCAACTTAACACAAATGTCCGGAGATTGTTAAATGTGATTATGATGCCAGCAGTGGAAGGGGAGGCGGAGATAGTGGTAGCGCTGGACGCGGAGAAGGCATTTGACAGGGTGGAGTGGGAATACTTGTGGGAGACGTTGGAAAGGTTTGGGTTTGGGGAGGGATTTATCAAGTGGGTAAAACTGCTCTATTCAGCTCCGATGGCAAGTGTGGTAACAAACGGGAGGAGGTCAGAATATTTTGGGCTCCATCGAGGTACTAGGCAGGGATGTCCCCTATCCCCCTTACTCTTTGCATTAGCGATTGAGCCGTTGGCGATGGCACTGAGGGGTTCAGGGGGGTGGAGAGGACTGACAAGGGGAGGGGAGGAACATCGGGTCTCGCTCTATGCGGATGATTTGTTGTTGTATGTGGCAGACCCGGAGGGGGGAATGCCGGAGGTAATGGGGATACTAGCGGAGTTCGGGGACTTTTCGGGGTATAAATTAAATCTGGGGAAAAGTGAGGTCTTTGTAATACACCCGGGAGACCAAGGGGAGGGAATTGGGAGGCTCCCCTTCAAAAGAGCAGTTAAAAGTTTTAGGTACTTGGGGTGCAGGTGGCAAAGAACTGGGGGACCCTCCACAAGTTGAACTTTTCCAGACTGGTGGAACAGATGGAGGAGGAGTTTAAGAGGTGGGACATGGTGCCGCTGTCGCTGGCAGGGAGGGTGCAGTCAGTTAAAATGACGGTCCTCCCGAGGTTCTTGTTTTTGTTCCAGTGTCTGCCCATCTTCCTCCCCAGGGCCTTTTTCAAGAAGGTAACGAGTAGTATCATGGGGTATGTGTGGGCACATGGCACCCCGAGAGTTAGAAGGGTCTTTTTGGAGCGGAGTAGGGATAGTGGAGGGCTGGCGTTACCCAACCTTTCAGGATATTACTGGGCGGCAAATACATCGATGGTACGAAAGTGGATGATGGAAGGGGAGGGGGCAGCCTGGAAGCGCATGGAGAGGGCGTCCTGCGGCAACATAAGCTCAGGGGCACTGGTAACGGCACCATGGCCGCTCCCTCCCACGAGGTATACCACGAGCCCGGTGGTGGCGGCCACCCTCAAGATCTGGGGGCAGTGGAGGCGACACAGGGGGGAAGTGGGAGGTCTGATAGGGGCACCACTAAGAGGGAACCACAGATTTGCGCCGGGAAATACAGGAGGGGGATTCCAGAGCTGGCAGAGGGCGGGTATTAGACAACTGAGGGACTTGTTTATAGAGGGGAGGTTTGCGAGCTTGGGAGAGCTGGAGGAGAAATTTGGGCTCCCCCCGGGGAACACGTTCAGGTACCTCCAAGTGAAGGCATTTGCCAGACGACAGGTAGAGGGGTTCCCCGTGCTCCCCGACAGGGGGGTGAGTGATAGGGTGCTATCAGGGGTCTGGGTCGGGGAGGGGAAGATCTCGGACATCTATAAGATTATGCAGGAGGTGGAGGAGGTACCAGTAGTGGAGCTGAAAGATAAGTGGGAGTTAGAGCTGGGGGAACAGATAGAGGACGGGACATGGGCAGACGCCCTGGAGAGGGTCAACTCGTCGTCGTCATGTGCGAGACTAAGTCTCATTCAATTTAAGGTACTGCATAGAGCCCACATGACGGGGACAAGGATGAGTCGGTTTTTCGGGGGTGAAGACAGGTGTATTAGATGTTCGGGAAGCCCTGCGAATCATGCACATATGTTTTGGGCATGTCCGGCACTGGAGGAGTTCTGGAAGGGGGTGGCAGGGACGGTGTCGAGAGTGGTGGGGTCCAGGGTCAAGCCAGGATGGGGACTTGCGATCTTCGGGGTTGGGGTGGAACCGGGGGTACAGGAGGCGAGGGAGGCTGGAATATTAGCCTTTGCGTCCTTGGTGGCTCGGAGGAGGATCTTGATTCAGTGGAGGGACGAAAGGCCTCCGAGTGTTAACACCTGGTTAAACGACATGGCAAACTTCATCCAATTGGAAAGGATCAAATTCGCCCTGAGAGGGTCGGTGCAGGGGTTTTTCAGGCGATGGCAACCCTTCCTAGACCTCTTAGATCAGAGATAGAAACTGAGGCCGTGACAGCAGCAACCCGGGAGGGGAGGGGAGGGCGGGAGGGAGGGGGGGGGGGGAGGGGGGACAACGACGAAGGAAATACGGTAGCGGTGGTGGCACGGGCAAGGCCTGCCCGAGGACACTGCCAGAAATGATAAGTTGGTCTGACTGTCGGTTCGCCGGCGGGGGGGGGGGTGGGGGGGGACGCGCGAGTAGGGGGGGGGGGGACTTTTTTTTTTTGTTAAGTAGGGGGGTTTGACTTTGTTTTGTTATAATTTAAATGTAAATGTAGGGGGGGTTAAAATGTTTGTATTTTGAAAAATTTCTTCAATAAAAATTATTTAGAAAAAAAAAATAAACTCCGAAAAAAAAAAAAAAAAAAGAAATCATTCTTTCTGGTTGTATCACAGCTTGGGATGGAGCCTACTCTTCCCAAGAACACAGTAAATTGCAAAAGGTCGTGAATGTAGCCAAATACATCACGCAAATCAGCCTCCCATCCATTGACTTTGCCTACAATTCCTTTCTCTCGGAAAGGCAGCCAGGATAATTAAGGACCCCACGTACCTCAGACATACTCCCTTCCACCTTCTTCCGTCAGGAAAAAGGTACCAAAGTTTGAGGCCACGTACCAACCGACTCAAGAACAGCTTCTTCCCAACTGCCATCAGACTTTGGACCTACCTCGTATTAAGTTGATCTTTTCTCTACACCCTAGCTATAACTGTAATATTATATTCTGCAGTCTCGCCTTCCTTTCCTATGTACAGTATGCGTTGTCTGTATAGCATGCAAGAAACAATACATTTCACTGTATACTTATGGGAAGCAAGAGATGAAATTGCAGAGCCGTTGGCAATGATCGTTTCGTCCTCACGATCAACAGGGGTGGTATCAGGGGATTGGAGAGTGGCGAATGTTGTGTCCCTGTTGATAAACCTGGGAATTACAGGCCAGTTAGTCTTACTTCGGTGGTAGGCAAAGTAATGGAAAGGGTACTGAGGGATAGGATTTCTGAGCATCTGGAAAGACACTGCTTGATTAGGGATAGTCAGCACGGATTTGTGAGGGGTAGGTCTTGCCTTACAAGTCTTATTGACTTCTTTGGGGAGGTGACCAAGCATGTGGATGAAGATAAAGCAGTGGATGCAGTGTACATGGATTTTAGTAAGGCATTTGATAAGGTTCCCCGTGGTAGGCTTATGCAGAAAGTAAGGAGGCATGGGATAGTGGGAAATTTGGCCAGTTGGATAACAAACTGGCTAACCAATAGAAGTCAGAGAGTGGTGAAGGATGGCAAATATTCAGCCTGGAGCCCAGTTACAGTGGTGGATCACAGAGATCAGTTCTGGGTCCTCTGCTGTTTGTGATTTTCATTAATGACTTGGATGAGGGAGTTGAAGGATGGGTCAGTAAATTTGCAGATGATACGAGAATTGGTGGAGTTGTGGATAGTGAGGAAGGCTGTTGTCGGCTGCAAAGAGACATAGACAGGATGCAGAGCTGGGCTGAGAAGTGGCAGATGGAATTTAACCCTGACAAGTGTGAGGTTGTCCATTTTGGAAGGACAAATATGAATGCGGAATACAGGGTTAACGGTAGGTTTCTTGGCAATGTAGAGGAGCAGAGAGATCTTGGGGTCTATGTTCATAGATCTTTGAAAGTTGCCACTCAAGTGGATAGAGCTGTGAAGAAGGCCTATGGTGTGCTAGCGTTCATTAGCAGATGGATTGAATTTAAGAGCCGTGAGGTGATGATGCAGCTGTACAAAACCTTGGTAAGGCCACATTTGGAGTACTGTGTGCAGTTCTGGTTGCCTCATTTTAGGAAGGATGTGGAAGCTTTGGAAAAGGTGCAAAGGAGAAGGATGAGGGGTGACCTGATAGCGGTTTATAAGATGATCAGGGGAATAGATAGAGTAGACAGCGACTTTTTCCCCGGGTGGAACAAACCATTAGAAGGAGACATAAATTTAACGTGAATGGTGGAAGATGTAGGGGGGATGTCAGAGGTAGGTTCTTTACCCAGAGAGTAGTGGGGGCATGGAATGCACTGCCTGTGGAAGTAGTTGAGTCGGAAACGTTAGGGACCTTCAAGTGGCTATTGGATAGGTGCATGGATTATGGTAGAGTAATGGAGTGTAGATTAATTTGTTCTTTTTTTAAAAATTTAGATTACCCAATTATTTTTTCCAATTAAGGGGCAATTTAGCATGGCCAATCCACCTACTCTGCACATTTTTGGGTTGTGGGGGTGAAACCCACGCAGACACGGGGAGAATGTGCAAACTCCACACGGACAGTGACCCAGAGCCGGGATCGAACCTGGGACCTCAGCGCCGTGAGGCAGCTGTGCTAACCACTAGGCCACCGTGCTGCCCTGATTAATTTGTTCTTAAGGGCAGCACGGTAGCATTGTGGATAGCAGAATTGCTTCACATCTCCAGGGTCCCAGGTTTGATTCCGGCTTGGGTCTGTGTGGAGTCTGCACATCCTCCCCGTTTGTGTGTGGGTTTCCTCCGGGTGCTCTGGTTTCCTCCCACAGTCCAAAGATGTGCAGGTTGGGTGGACTGGCCATGATAAATTGCCCTTCGTGTCCAAAATTCTACGATCTATGATTAACCTATGACAAAAGTTTGTTACAACATCGTGGGCCGAAGGGCCTGTTCTGTGCTGTATTTCTCTATATCTCTATGTTCTACGTGACAATAATACATCAAATAAACTTGTCATAATCTTTTCCACCTCTCTCAAATCTCCCCTCGACCTCCTTTGCTCCAAGGTGAACAATCCCAGCCTGACCTGAACAAACAAACAGAATATGTTAATACCTGGGATCGGACGGGAATGTTTAATTTTTGTTTGAAAGATACTGGGAATATTGTCCTGGATAATGAATGATTGGAATGTTTACCTTGGGTGTGGTTGAATGGAATATATCAGTCTGGTATCCTTCGATGCTTTAGTGAAAGTCTGGAATGTGTAGATAGGATGAATAAGTTGATCACTTTCTCTTGGAAATATTTACATGCTTTTAAAAAAAATTTAGAGGACCCAATTATTTTATTCCAATAAAGGGGCAATTTAGCCAATCTTCCTACCCTGCACATCTTTGGGTTGTGGAGGTCAGACCCACGCAGACACGGGGGTATGTGCAAACTCCTCACAGACAGTGACCTGGTGCCGGGATCGAACCCGGGTCTTCGGCGCCGTGAGGTAGCAGTGCTAACCACTGTGCCACCCAGATATATTTACATCCTGGCCCATGAACTTTGTTTTAAAGAAATCCACATTTGAAAGCCCGGCCACGACATGAAATATCAGCATCATAACAGGGCAGATAAGAAAGACAGACACTCACTTTGATATTTTCATCAGCGCATCTGAGAGTTAAGTATATGTAACATGATTTTGGGATACCAGTGTGTGTGTGCAGTTGTGATTTGTTACATGTAAAAAATAACAAGCCTAAATTCATGGTGAAATGGACTGAAGACCGGGTCCCAAACACACACAGCTACTGGAGACACAGCAGGAGATGAAATGGTTAATGTGGCCAGGGGATTGAGTCACCATTGTGACATCATCAAGACATTGACACACACTCCTGAGAGAAACTGACTTTAAAACAATCCGGATAGAATTAAACACACTGGACATGGGCAAAGTGGGAGTGAAATTAAAGCGATAATGGGACAATGAAGGGCTTGGGAGAAATAATACTGAGTAAGAGCTGTCCACAAAGTGAGAGCTGGAGAATCTTTTACATCCATGTTTGATCTGTTCCTTGAAGCATCTGTCCTAATGTACCAGGAACCTGGAACTCGTGGTGCTCCTTCAGGAGAAGAAAAGATTAAATCAATGTCCCAGGCGGAGCCAGAACAGAACGGGAAAATAACGGAGTGAAATTGAATGAGGGGTTGGAGAGAGAGTTCTCCTCCCCCTCGAAGTGCGGACTGTAAGATTCCTGGGGGACTCCCTACTTCGGGTTTTCTTGCTAATTAGTGAACATTAAATTAAATTCTATGACTGGCTGTGGATTTATTTTGAATTTGATTGTTACACTTCTCCTGTTTTTATTCATGTTGTGATTACGCTCTGGGTAAGGATGGTTGACAGGTGACAGGATGGGAAATTGTGGTTTGGGTCGTCACTGACCAAATGTTTTATTGATCCGAAAGATGTAAAAGGGACCAAACTCAAGCAGAAATCGAGCAGAGCTGAGAACAGGCGATTTGCTGTGTGGGAACAGGGAGATAAACAGCTCCCAGAGGACAGAGAAAACGAGTGCCTGGAATCCTAAACAACACCTGGCTGTCAAGGCCACCATGTTTTCACTGCTTGGCATGGGAATACTGACTCCCTGTACCGGGGACGGAGCGTGGGGAAGACAATTGTTTGAGAGTTTGACGTGGCTGGTTCAATGACAGGTTTTGTAATGTTAGCTCGGCAATGATTGGGTTAAATCAGTCTCCATAGACTTTGTGATGTAATAAAGTATAAGAAGGGATTCCCCGAGCACAGAGATTTGTTGAGGTTTTACACATTCCACTGACTGGGACCATGGCATCTGGGGCAGAGCAGGGAGCATTTACCTGGAGATGGTGCTTCTACCCAGAGTGTAATGGGAATGCTGCACTTTGATATTACTGCTCAGACATTAACATGTGTCAGCTCCTTTTTATACCGAATAACATCTAACCACTGACACAAATAAGGGTTATCACTGTGAATCATTTCAGAGTTTGGGAAAAGGGGAAAATGGGCCAATTGCCTCCCTAAAATTTAGACTTTCCAATTAAGGGGCAATTTAGCATGGCCAATCCACCTATCTTTACATCTTTGGGTTGTGGGGGTGAGACCCACGCAGACACTGGGAGAATGTGCAGCTCCACACGGACAGTGACCTAGGGCCGGGATAGACCCCAGGTCCTCAGTGCCGTAGGCAGCAGTGCTAATCACTGCACCACCGTGCCGCCCCTGAACCCCATTTCTAACATCGCTGTGTCAAAAATAATATCTCCTCTCCCCCTCTGGCTCCTTTGCCAATTACCTTGGAGGGACGCACTTTCTGTTAAAGAGCCTGTCAACCCCTCTCACCCACTTTCCCTAAAGTACATCAATCTAATCATGAAAAGTCCAGAAAATCAGATATTTTTATAATAAATGTTTATTCATCAAAACAGACAAGGTGAGAAATAGAAAATAATTTGAGGATCAAAGACAGAGTAAAGGATGTTCACAATGCTCAGGATCCAAATGGTTTCTCTTTGGTTTCTCTGTACCCTGTTCCTGTGACTCCCTGCTTTGGACACGGGCACTGAACCCTGTGGGCACGGCACCATCAGCCCCAATAACACCACGCCCACCCCCTCAGGCCCTGATTGGTGGAGGCCCCTTTCCCAGTCCATCCTCCAGCACCTTCCTGTCTCTGTTAGTGAGGTGCCCATGGCAGTGTGAGAGGAGGATACATTAGGGTTACAATCAATAGGGAGTGTGCTGGGAACAGTGATTTATAGTTTGAGAAGGAAAAGGATGTTCTCTGATGACTGGAATTGTCAGTTCTGGATTTCTGCCCTTTACTTACAGCGATGGCCTTTGTAATCTCCTTTCCCAGGTGATCAGTAGAGAGGTTTTTGCAGACAGGAAACACAAACCAAACATCCCTATTCTGAGATGTGTCCTTTTAGATTGGACACTAGACATGGGATTTGATTCTTAGGCTATAGACTTACTCCGGTGTCTGTTTAACACTTGTTTATTAGTTTGACATCTAAACAAGTTACAGAGTAGGCATGTTACTCCTCGGTGTGAATTCAACCCTCCCTTGAGAGTCTAACACATATTAATAAACCAGAATCCACATCATGGGGCTTGTTTAGCACAGTGGGCTAAATAGCTGGCTTGAATGCAGAACAATGCCAGCAGCGCGGGTTCAATTCCAGTACCAGCCTCCCCGAACAAGTGCCGGAATGTGGCGACTAGGGGCTTTTCACAGTAACTTCATTGAAGCCTACTTGTGACAATTATTATATCGTAAAGTAATTGTGACATCTGTTAACCCGTTATACTGCATCTCGCTCCCACAACATATAGAACATAGAACAGTACAGCACAGAACAGGCCCTTCGGCCCTCGATGTTGTGCCGAGCAATGATCACCCTACTCAAACCCACGTATCCACCCTATACCCGTAACCCAACACCCCCCCCCCCCCCCCTTAACCTTACTTTTTAGGACACTACGGGTAATTTAGCATGGCCAATCCACCTAACCCGCACATCTTTGGACTGTGGGAGGAAACCGGAGCACCCGGAGGAAACCCACGCACACACGGGGAGGACGTGCAGACTCCGCACAGACAGTGACCCAGTCGGGAATCGAACTTGGGACCCTGGAGCTGTGAAGCATTTATGCTAACCACCATGCTACCGTGCTGCCCCTATATATTGTCCAGGGGTTCTATAGTTGTCTAAAATATGTGTCAACGTTTTAGAGAATGTACACAAAGTCTGCAGTGACGCCTGCACACCGGCCTTTGAGAATGTTGATGCAGTTGGTCCAGTAACAGACAAGAAAGGTGCTGACTTGAAGCTTTTGCTTCATTTTGTGAAGACCTGATGCAGCTCAGTACCAGAGAAAATGGTGTTTCCACAACCTGCACTGCTAGCCTCTCTGCGGGTGGGGCAAGGACAGGGACTGCTCAGCAGGGAGGGTCATCATTACCTCTCCCTCCAGTGAACCTCCTCCAGAACAAGGACAGGGACTGCTCAGCAGGGAGGGTTATCATTACCTCTCCCTCCAGTGAACCTCCTCCTCCAAGTCAAGAAGTCTTACAACACCAGATTAAAGTCCAATAGTTTTGTTTTGAATCACTAGCTTTCGGAGCACTGCTCCTTCCTCAGGTGAGTGTGAGTGAAGGAGCTGTGCTCCAAAAGCTAGTGTTTGAAACAAACCTGTTGGACTTTAACCTGTTGTTGTAAGACTTCTTACTGTGCTCACCCCAGTCCACCACCAGCATCTCCACTTCAGGACAAGGACAGGTCACCAGGTCGGGAATTTATTACCTCTCCCTCCAGTTAGTCTCCTCCTTCGACATGACCAAAATGTTTTTTACATCAACATCTTCATCGCTTCCACCTTGTACTTTGATGTGTCCTTCTATATTGGACTATAGGTAAGGGCCTCGTTCTTACACAAACTATGGTCACATTCTGATTTCTACTTAAAAATTGTTTATTAGTACAACATCTGAACAGGTTACAGAGCAGGCATGCTGCTCAGAGGCAGGATTCCAACCTCTCGGAGTCTAACACACGACTGGCTGATGCCACTGGTACATCATCATCCGTCTCATACATTAGCGCATCCCAGCTGTTAACCCTTTATGTTTGGGGCGGAATGATGGCACAGGGATGGCTCGGTGGCACAGGGACGGCTCGGTGGCACAGGGACAGCTCGGTGGCACAGGGACGGCACAGTGGCACAGGGACGGCTCGGTGGCACAGGGAGGGCACGGTGGCACAGGGACAGCACAGTGGCACAGGGACGGCTCGGTGGCACAGGGACAACTCGGTGACACAGGGACGGCCCGGTGGCACAGGGACAGCTCGGTGGCACAGGGACGGCTCGGTGGCACAAGGATGGCACGGTGGCACAGGGACAGCTCGGTGGCACAGGGACGGCTCGGTGGCACAGGGACAGCTCGGTGGCACAGGGACGGCACAGTGGCACAGGGACGGCACGGTGGCCCAGGGACGGCACGGTGGCACAGGGACGGCACGGTGGCACAGTGGTTCACACTCCTGCCTCTCAGCGCCAGGGACCCGGGTTCAATTCCAGTTCGAGTGACTGTGTGGAGTTTGCACTTTCTCCCCATATCTTCGTTGGTTTCCCTCGAGTGCTCCGGGTTCCTCCCAAAGACCAAAGATGTGCAGGTTAGGTGGATTGGCTGTGCTAAATTGTCCCTAAGTGTCCAAAAGAGGTTAGGAGAGGTTATTGGGTTACAGGCATAAGGTTTGGGCCGAGGTAGGGTACTCTTTCCAAGGGTCAGCTCAGACTCGATGGGCTGAATGGCCTCCTGCACTGTAGAGATTGTATGATTCTATGTTACAATTCAATCATGGATGTGATTAACAGCAGCAATAACAACAGATTCCAACCCGTTTAATCACTTGTGAACACACTGGTGCCTCAGCAGGTTGGACACCTGAGTGAATCCCTTCCCACACTCAGAGCAGGAGAACGGTCTCTCCCCTGTGTGAACCTGCTGGTGAGTCATCAGTTGGGAAGACTGAGCGAATCCTTTCCCACAGTCACAGCAGGTGAACGGCCTCTCCCCAGTGTGAACTCGCTGGTGCTTCTGCAGGGCGGATGAATCAGTGAATCCCTTTCCACATTCGGAGCAGATGAATGGCTTCTACCCGGTGTGAACCTGTTGGTGTATCAGCAGTTGGGACAACCGACTGAATCCCTTGCCACACTCAGAGCAGGTGAATGGCCTTTCACCAGTGTGAAATCGCTGATGTGTCACAAGGTGGGATAACTGACTGAATTCCTGGCTACACTCAGAGCAGATGTATGGCCTCACCCCAGTGTGGACCCGCTGGTGTGTTTGCAGGCTGGATAACTGAGTAAAACCTTTCCGACACTGAGAGCAGGTGAACGGCCTCTCCCCAGTGTGGACCCGCTGGTGTGTTTGCAGGCTGGATAACTGAGTAAAACCTCTCCTACACTGAGAGCAGGTGAACGGCCTCTCCCCAGTGTGAACTCGCTGGTGTCGCAGCAGAGAGGATGAATGAGTGAATGCCTTCCCACATTCAGAGCAGTTGAATAGCCTTTCCCTAGTGTGAATTCGCTGGTGCGACAGCAGGTTGGATGAATCACTGAATCCCTTCCAACACTCAGAGCAGGTGAACGGCCTCTCCCCAGTGTGACTGCGTTGATGGGTTTCAAGTGCAGATGGGGACTGGAATCCTTTCCCACAGTCATCACATTTCCACGGTTTCTTCATGGCGCACTTGTTACCATCGAAGATCGATGATGAGTTGAAGACGTGTATGATTTCTCCCCGCTGTGAACGGTGCAATGTTTTTTTAGGCAGTGTAACTGGTCAAAGCTCTTTCCACAGTCACTGCAGTGATTCACTCTCATTCGGGTGTGTGTTTTGGTGCTTTTCCAGTCACAATGATGTTTAAAATCTTTTGAAGCAGACAGATCAGGCAAACATTTCTCCTTCAAGATTCAAATGCCGATGATATTCAGGTCCCAAGAAATCAACTGACTCAGTCAGATCAAGACGTGCCATTTGAGATTTCTGTCTGCAATTCCTCCTCTTCTAATATCCTGTAAAAGGAGTTTAGAAAAGTCATCACTGTCAGTCCAGGATAGAAATTCCGAACAGTCAGTTTTAGATTCAATGGAACATTCTTTCCTCTCTCATTCCCCAAAAGCTGTAAATCTCCATCCCACACACTCTTCCTCCATTCTCACTCTGCTGTATCTAATATTCACCCTCCCAATTCTCCTGAAGGTGCTGATTCAAGCTGATTGACAGATCACTGCTTATCCCTTTCTTTCTAAAGCTAAAAAATCTACTGTTAGCGGGAATTAATCCAAAAGAATCACTCAGCATTCGGGTCTGCTCCAAACATTTAATGATTACGCCAGCGGGGAGTAAGCCACTGGGGACACAGTATCAGAACATTCACTCTGCCCACCTCGCCTGGCCATGAGCCAATCGTACAGATTCTAGACTACATATCAATCCAATGAAATTAGTTACTCAACATGATGGGGCTGTGTGATCAGCTCATGGAAAGGCAGAGGCTTCTTAATGATGTTTTCTACAACCTTTATTAACTGTCCTTGGGCCTTTACAATCTGTCACAAGCTTGAGACTTCCTTATCCTGGTTCCATTGTTCAGAGACAACTGCCTGGGGGCAGCCGATAAGTGGAGTTCTGTTGAACAAACTACCCTCTGTGTGTCTACGTGACCTGATCCTCTGCAGGAATGTGGCAGCTAGGATTTATACATTTTTAGTTTAATAGCAAAAATATACATTTAATATAAATATGACATATAACGCAGGTGCCTCTGCCCTGGGAACTCACTTCAACATCTACATATAAGTATATTTACTGATTAGAGTTAACAGGAGAATCTAAGGAAGACTTTATTTAGATATTGAGTGGTTGTGACCTGGAATTCACTTTATACAAGGGTGGTGGCAGTGGAGTGGATTTACGACTTTAATATGAAATTGGTATTTTAAGGAAATAAACTTGCAGTGCATTGGGGATATCACGGTGGAATGGAACTGACTAGATTGTCCTACAGAGAGTCGGCATGGACTCCAGTTGTTGAACACAGTCGTTTCTGTGCCATAATGACTGGAACTATATAACACAGCCACAGTACATATTGCACTGGAAATAATAATAAATGTACTTTATTACAGAGCGATAAGCAATATACCAAATGTGTACCATATAACAACACTTGACATCCTATATTCATTTACTGTCCTCTTAAATGTCAGCCATCTCCTGGGGAAACCAGCCATTTAACTGTGAACATTTTGAATTAAACCACAATTTTAGCCAGATAAATAAATGCTTCAAGCTGAGGGAGCCATGGAAATTAATGTCTTTAAGAGAGAGCGAGAGACCTGGAACAACCTTTCCAGAGACCAAGGCAGGCCAGCAGCACGGTTCAATTCCCATACCAGCCTCCCCAAACAGGCGCCGGAATGTGGCGACTAGGGGCTTTTCACAGTAACTTCACTGAAGCCTACTCGTGCCAATAAGCAATTTTCATTTCATTTCAGAGTCTGCACCCTCCTTGGATTCACTTCCTTTCCCTTCAGTTGCTGCAAGTCACCCATTGAAGGTGAGAATGAGAAAAGAAATGGAAAGGGGGAGAAAAGAAAGTGTTTTACTGACAGAGGTTGGAGACAGGAGGAGGTTTCAGTCTGTGTGAAGCTCAATCTTCATTTACACAAAGACTGCGCTGATTGGCTGGAGGACCCGAGTCATTCCGCTCCTCCGACACTTGCCATTGGTCAATACCTCAGCAGGAAGGTCATGGGGTGGGCGCTCCCCCGCACATGCGCCGCTTCACCTCTCTCTTGGCCATTGTCAGTTCCAGGCCAGGACATTGAGATCACGGAGCGGCTTCTCGTTCTGGCCGGAGCGTCAGCCAGTTGCCTGGAAACCTGGAGGAGGGGAAGCAAATGGTGGGGGCGGGGCTTCCGTGTCCAGGTTCCGGGCCGGCGCACTGGAAGCCGGAGGGGGTCACCGTGGAGGTATGATTCCTATTGGCTGATTCTGGCAGGTCACTATATTGACGTCACAATGACTCAGGGGCGCCCCCTCACACGGGGCTGGTTTAGCACAGTAGGCTAAACAGCTGGCTTGTAATGCAGAACAAGGCCAGCAGCACCGGTTCAATTCCCGTACCGTCCTCCCTGTACAGGTGCCGGAATGTGGCGACTAGGGGCTTTTCACAGTAACTTAACTGAAGCCTACTTGTAACTATAAGCGATTATTATCATCAGTACAGTTCCATTGGGAGCGATATCTGTGGTTACAGAAGCAAGATACTGCGGATTGGACACCAACTCAGAGCAACGTGAGATAAAGTCCACCCCGCCCCCATGTGAGCTGGGGCCACCCTTGATAGTTGCCATGAAGCGGAGCGACCAATAGAAATCCGTAAAGGACTTGAAGCGCTATAGTCCTCCAGCCAATCAGGACTGGATCTGTACCACTGGCTGCATGGAGGTTCCTCCACTGTCTGTCCAGCAAAGCTGCTGCTCCTCTAGCTTCACAGACTGAAACATCCTCCTCTCTCCAACATCTGTGAGTAAAACACTTTCTTTTCTCCCCCTTTCCATTTCTTTTCTCATTCTCACCTTCAATTGGTCACTTGCAGCAACTGAAGGGAAAGGAAGTGAATCCAGTGAGACTATAATAAAGTAGCCATGATGTGAAGATGTTGGCGTTGGACTGGCGTGTACACAATTAGAAGCCATACAACACCAGGTTAAAGTCCAACAGGTTTATTTGAAGTCCTTCATTACTCACCTGAGGAAGGAGCAGTGCTCCGAAAGCTAGTGAGTCCCAATTAACCTGTTGGACTTTAACCTGGTGCTGTATAATAAAGTAGGACATGTCTTGAATAGGTGTAGTTTTATTTGGTATGTCCCAGAAGATTCTCCAGTAAAGTACATTTATTTTCTTTACTATTGTAATATGTACTCTTTGTGTACCTGTGCGCTGGGCTGCCAGCTGAAAGAGTGGAGTCAGGGAGGGGACTTTCCCAAATGTTTGATGGATTTGGGGATGTGCAGTGTTGTAGATACAAACTAGATTATTCTGATTCACCAGTAAAGTATATTTTTAAAATTAATTCATGGGATGTGGGCTGGGCCAGCATTTATTGCCCATCCCTAATTACCCTTGACCTGAGTGGCTTGCTCTGCCATTTCAGAGGGCATTTAAAGTCAACCACATTACAGTGGATCTGGAGTCACATGTAGGCCAAACTGGATAAGGACAGCAGATTTCCCCTCGAAAGGACATTGAACCGGATTTTTACAATATTCAACAATTATTTCATGGTTATCATTAGACTTAATCCCATATTTTTATGCAGTTCGAATTTCACTGTCTGTAATGGTGCAATTCAGAGCGTTAACTTGGGTCTCTGGATTATTAGGCCAGTCATTAGTTTTAATACTGTGTGCCCGCATGCTGGGCTGTCAGCTGAGGGAGTGGGAGAGGATTTGCAAAATGTTTGATGGACAAAATGTCCAACTCCTGAGCTTCAGGAAGGCAGCTCACAACCAGCTTCTGATGGGCGAATAGGAATGGGAAAATATCGTGGCCCAGCCCAGGTACTATGAAAGAATGAAAACTAGAGAGGAAGGAATGTGGCATAGCAACTAGGATTGTTTGTTCTACCTTGTATTGACATTTGCAAATTCCTTTTACAGGAGATGAGAAGGTGAGAATGGATTTACTGATCGTCATGTCAATCCAAACGTCATGTCAAAATCTGACTCAGTCACTCAATTCATCAGGACCCAATGATCGTCGATCTTTGAATCGAGAAGGAGAAATGTTTGTCTGTTTGGTTTACCTTCAAAGAGGTGACACCTTAATGTGACTGGAAAAGCACCAAGACATACAAACCCGATTGAGACTGTTCCAGTGCACTAACTTTGGATAGAGTTTTAACTTGTTACACATCCTGAAAATAAAACTTGGCATACTTTGTGTCAGGGAAAGACATTGCCCGTCTTGTATGTGTGGACAGGCCTTCAGCTGATCGCTGAACTTGGAGAGACATAAAGACACCAGCATCATGGATAAATCATGGAAATGTGGGGACTGCGGGAAGGAATGTCGGTTCCCGTCTGAGCTGGAAACTCATCGACGTATTCACACTGGGGAGAGGCCATTCACCTGCTTTGACTGTGGGAAGGGATTTGCTCATTTATGTAACCTACAGACACACCAGCGAGTTCACACTGGAGAGAGGCCATTCACCTGCTCTGACTGTGGGAAGGGATTCGCTCATTTATCCCACATGCAGACACACCAGCGAGTTCACACCGGCGAGAGGCCGTTCACCTGCTCCGAGTGTGAGAAGAGATTCTCTCAGTTATCCCACCTCTTGAGACACCAGCAGGTTCACACCAGGGAGAGGCCATTCACCTGCTCGGAGTGTGGGAAAGGATTCACTACCTCATGGAACCTGCTGACACACAAGCGAGTTCATAATGGGGAGAAGCCGTTCACCTGCACTGCGTGTGGGAAGGGATTCAGTCGGTTATGCAGCCTACAGACACACCAGCGCATTCACACCGGGGAGAGACCATTCCCCTGCTCCGAGTGTGATAAGCGATTCAGTCAGTTATCCCATCTGCTGTCACACCAGCGGGTTCACACTGGAGAGAGGCCGTTCATCTGCACCATGTGTGGGAAGGGATTCAGTGAATCATTCACCCTGCTGATACACCAGCGGGTTCACAAGGGCGAGAGGCCATTCATCTGCTCAGAATGTGGGATGGGATTCACAAAGTCATCTAACCTGCTGACACACCAACATGTTCACACTGGGGAGAAGCCATTCACCTGCTGTGTATGTGGGAAGGGATACATTCAGTCATCCAGCCTGCGGAGACACCAGAAAGGTCACAAGTGATTACAGATTTTGGATTTTACTGTTCCTGCTGCTGTTGATCTCTTCCAGGACTGAACCATGTTCATTCTGATTGTTGGGAGGGTCAGTAGGTCTCTTTCTGAAGAACAGGCCAGTCTCGTGACTTTGCTTCCTGTAGGTTTATGTTTTTTTGAGAATTGTTGTGAGTTTCTAATTTAATATTTTAAATGGATCACAGAATATCTTTGGAATGTAACAGATAGAGTTTAAAACTGGGACTCCCCAAAGCACGCTGGGTTGCCATGGAGATGGGCTTTGATCATTTGATATTCCTCTGTTTAATTTCTCTGGGTGTTTCTCACATGATTGAGTCTGTTAGCAGTGATAGATTGGGAAACTGCATTCAGTGATCCAGACAATTGAGGGCTAGTATTTAAGCAATGCAGTATCTGAGTGGAATTGTCACTGGAATTGTAATCCAGAGATCCAGGTACATGCTCAGAGGTCACGGGGTCAAATCCCACCAATGTAGATCAATCAATAAAAATCTGGAACTACAAGACTAATGAAGACCATGAAATCATTCTCAATTATTGTTCACAAATGTCCTTTAGGGAAGGAAATGTGCCGTCCTTACCATGCCTGGCTTACATGTGACTCCAGGTCCACAGCAATGTGGTTGGCTCTTAAATATCACCTGAAATGGCCCAGCACTGATTTGCAAGAAATCACGAGGAAGTCTATTCCATAGAATGGAATCCTTACAGAGTAGAAAGAGGCTATTTGGCCCACTGAGTCTGCACTAACCCCCCAGTAGCACCCTACCTGGGTCCATTCCCCCGTCCTATCCCTGTAAGCCCACTTAACCTGCACATCTTTGGACTGTGGAAGGAATGGAGGGTCTGGAGAAAACCCAGGGGGAGAACATGCAAACAGACAGCCACACACGGCTAGAATCGTACCCGGGTCCTCGATGCTGTGAGGAAGCAGTGTTATTATGAATGACACTGGACTATTTGTATGCCACACATCATAAGCAGCACATATTAGACCGAGCTAAACAATCCCACCACCAATGGATCAGAAATAAGCTCAGCAGTCCTGCAGGTAACATTTGAGCCTCACAAATGCCAGGCAATGACCACCTCCATCAGGAGAGAATCTCACCACCTCCCCTTGACATTCAATGGCATTACCATCACTGAATTTCCCCACTGTCATCATCTTGGTTACCATTGACCAGAAACTGAACCGGACCAGCCATATAAATACTGTGGCTACAAGAGTAGGTCAGAGGCTGGGAATCCTGCGGAGAGTAACTCACCTCCTGACTCCCCAAAGCCTGTCCACCATCTGTAAGTCAGGAATGTGGTGGAACATTCTCCACTTGCACGGATGAGTTCAGCTCCAACATTCAAGAAACTCAACACCATACAGAACAATGCAGCTCACCTCATTGGCACCCGACCCACAAACAAATGGCACAGTGGATGCATCAGCGCTGGGCCCTGGAACTCCATCTCTAACAGCACAGTGGATGTATTAATGCCACAAGAATTGCGGCGTCGCAAGAAGGAAGCTCACCACCACCTTCTCAAGGGCATCAAGTAATGGGCAATAAATGCTGGGCCAAGCCAGCGGTGAAAACTCTGATTGGGACAATAAAGGGCCTCTGAGAAGTAATAGTGAGTAAGAACTGTCCACCAGTTAGATGGGGGAAGAGAGAGCTGGAGAATCTTTACATGCATGTTTGATATGTTGCTTGAAGCATCTGTCCTTATGTACCAGTGACCGAGAACTCACTGCGCTCCTTCAAGAGAAGAAAAGATCGAGTAGATGTTGATCCAGGCAGGGCCGGAACAGAAATGGAAAATAACAGAATGAAATTGAGTGAGGGGTTGGAGAGAGTTCTCCTCCCCCTCAAGGTGCGGACTGTAAGATTCCTGGGGGACTCCCTACTTTGGGTTTTCTTGCTAATGAGTGAACATTAAATTAAATTCTATGACTGGCTGTGGATTTATTTTGAATTTGATTGTTACACTTCTCCTGTTTTTATTCCTGTTGTGATTACACTCTGGGTAAGGATGGTTGACAGGTGACAGGATGGGAAATTGTGGTTTGGGGTCTTCACTGACCAAATGTTTTACTGATCCGAAAGGTGTAAAAGGGACCAAACTCCAGCAGAAATCGAGCAGAGCTGAGAACAGACGACTTGCTGTGTGGGAACAGGGAGATAATCAGCTCCCAGAGGACAGAGAAAACAAGAGTGCCTGGAATCCTAGACAACACCTGGCTGTCAAGGCCACCATGTTTTCACTGCTTGGCATGGGAATGCTGACTCCCTGTACTGGGGACGGAGCGTGGGGAAGATGATTGTTTGAGAGTTTGACGTGGCTTGGGCGGGTACAGATGGTTCAATGACAGGCTTTGTAATTGGTCCATTCAAATGTTAGCTCGGCAATGATTGGGTTAAATCAGTCCCCATAGACTTTGTGATGTAATAATGTAAAAGAAGGGATTCCCCGAGCAGAGATTTGTTGAGATTTTACATATTCCACTGACTGGGACCATGGCATCTGGGGCAGAGCAGGGAGCATTTACCTGGAGATGGTGCTTCTACCCAGAGTGTAATGGGAATGCTGCTGCACTTTGATATTACTGCTCAGACATAGGAACAGGAGCAGGCCATTCGGCCCCTTGAGGCTGCTCCAATAAGATCAGGGCTGATCTGATTATGGTCTTAACTCCACTTTCCTTCCTCCACCCTTTCACTCCCTCGTCAATCAAGAATCTATCAAATTCAATCCAAAATCATATTCACTGACCCTGCCTCCAGCACTCTCTGGGGAAAGAGAGATTCACAGACCCACGGCCCTCAGGAGAAAAACAATATTCTCATCCATCTTTTAAATTGGAAGACCCTAATTTTTAAGCAATGTTACCTAATTCTAGTCTCTCCCACAAGGGGGAAACATTCTCTCAGCAATCTCTCTGTCAATTCCACTCATGATCTTATTGAAACACATGAGATCCTCTCTCATTCGTCTAAACTGCAATGGATACAGGCCCAACCTGTCAAACCTTTCCTCAGAGGATAACGCCCTCATTCCAGGAATCCGGGGAGTCAACCTCCTCTGAACTGCTTCTAATGCAACTATCTCATTTCTGAAATAAGGAGACCCAAACTGTACACAGTGCTCTAAATATGGTCTCACCAAGGCCCTGTGCAACTGCAGCAAAACATCCCAACTTTTATATTCCAGTCCCTTTGCCATACACAGAAATATTCCATTGTGCTTCCCAAGTGATTTCAACTCACTCGATAAAGTCTGATTAAACTGTTCAAGGACTCGATCGAGCCACTGGCTGTACCTGCAAACTAACTTATTGTGGTTCCTGTACAATGACACCCAGATCCCTCTGTACCTCATCGTTCTGCAATGTCTCACCATTCAAATAATATTGTTTTATTTAATCCTTCCTGCCAGAGTGGACAATTCACATTTTCCCACGTTATCCTCCATCTGTCAAGTTTTGTCCATTCACTCAACGTCCTTTGCAGACTCGTTATGTCCACTTCACAAATTACTTTCCAAACTATTTTGCGTCATCAGAAAATTTAGCCGCCATACATTCAATCTCATCACCCAACTCATTAATATAGATGATCCTTGTGACACTCCACTTGTCACATTTTACCAACCCAGAAATGACCTATTTATACCTACTCTCTGCTTCCTGTGAGCTAACCAATCCTCTATCCGTGCTGATGTGTTAACCCCCGACACCATGAGCTCCTATTATGTGTAATAACCTTTGATGTGGCCCCTTGGAAAATACCTTCTGGAAATCGAGATAAACCACATTTCCAGGTTTCCCTTTATTGACATTCCTTCCCTGCTCAAAGAGCGTGGATCAATTAGTTCATCCCTGAATATCATTTTTAAACATTGTGTGTCAAAAGAAAAATCAAATCTCCTCCACCCCTCTGGCTCCCTTGCTAATTACCTTAGAGGGGCTCAGTCTCTGTTAAAGAGCCTGCCAACCCCTCTCATCCACTTTCCCCAAAGTGAATGAATTTAATCAGAAAAAGACAAAAAAAAAACAAATAATGTTAATGAAACAAGTTTATTAATGAAGCAGAACATGGGTTAAAAAAAAAATCAGAAAATGACTTGAGGATCAATGACAACCAGAGTAAAAGAATAACCAGAATAAAAACATGCTCACAATGTTCTAGACCCAAATGTTTTTCTTCAGCTCCCCTGTACCCTGCTCCCTTGACTCCCCACAGGAGCACTGAACCTGGGGGTCACGACCCCATCAGCCCCAGTTACCCCACAACCGAACCCTGATTGGTTGGAGGCCCATTTTCCAGTCAGTCTTCAAGCACCTTCCTGTCTCTTTATTAGTGTCACACCCGTGGCAATTTCCCAACTGGAGCGCAGGTTCCAGCTAAATTCAGCCCTCCGCTCCGTCGCTTGGCTGTCATTGACACGAGCAATAGAAACAGAAAGGTGCCGGAGGCTCAAATGGAAAGTCAAAACTTATGGATTAGGATCTCTGTAAAGACCAGTAACTAATATTAAAAAATCAAATTCCCAGTCAACAAATTAAAGGATCACCTGACAAAACTTCTTTATGATTTTGCTGCAACAAACAAAATAGAAGCAACATTAACTGAACACTATTTTTGAAGGAAACCTATGCATTAAAGTAAGTACAATGTAAAATCCCACTCCACAATTATTCTCTACTCTACCCCGGAAGTTGAAACTTAATTGTCTCAGAACCAGTCCAAAGTGATTATTCATTCCAGAGGTTTCCATTCTTTTCTTTTCCCAATCTGAATCTGCAGGCTTGAACCCCAGAACTGCCTTTCACAGTGAATGATTGATGAGCTACAAGAAAACCGAGAGTCGGCATAAATAGGTCATTTTCTGGTTGGCAAGATGTGATTAGCGATGTGTCATAGGGATCAGTGCTGGGGCCTCAACTTTTTATAATTTATATAAATGACTTGGATGACGGGACTGAAGGTATGATCGTTATGTTTACTAATACTGTGGGGAAAAAGGAAAAGGAGGTGATGCTCCGTTGTAAGGGAGGATCTCAGATCACAAATACAAAATGTGGAAACTGTTTGGGTGGAGCTAAGAAACAGCAGAGGGCAGCAAATATTGGTAAGAGTTGTTTATAGACCACCAACAGTAGTGGTTTTGTGTGGACTGTAAAAGCTTCTATAGGTACGTAAAATAAATATTTGGCTAAGACAAACGTGGGTCCATTACAGGGAGACAGGAGAATTTATAGTAGTGGGAATAGAGAAATGGCAGAGAATCTAAATTTTGTGTCTGTCTTCACTGAGGAAGATAGAAGAAATCTCTCGGAATTAGAGATCCAAGGGAATCGGGAGAATGAGGAACTGATGGAAATTATTAATAGTAAGGTTGTATTGGAGAAATTAATGGGGCTGAAGGTTGACAAGTTCGCAGGACCTGATATGCTACATCCCAGAGTGTTGAAAGAGGTTGCTATAGAAATAGCGGATGCATTGATGATCATCTTCCACAATTCTAAAGATTCTGGAATGGTTCTTGCAGATTGAAGGTAGCAAATGTCACCCCGTTGTTCAGGAAGGGAGGGAGAGAGAAAACGGTAAACTACAGACTTGTTAGCCTGACATCAGTATTGGGAAAATACCAGAATCTATTATAAAGGATGTGATAAACACCTGGATAAGGATATTCAACGTGGATTTAGGAATAGGAAATAATGTTTGATGAACCATTTGGGTTTTTTGAGGATGTTACTCTCAGAATTGATAACGGGGAGTCTGTGGATGTAATACACTTGGATTTTCAGAAAGCTTTTGATAAATACTCCACAGGAGCTCATAGAATCAACAATCCCCACAGTGCAGGAGGCCATTTGGCCCATCGTGTCTGCACCGACCCTGTGAAAGAGCACTGTACCGAGACACAATTCCGCAGCCTCTCCCCGTAACCCCACCTAGGGACAATTTAGAGTGGCCAATCCACCTAACCAACACATCTTGGGACTGTGGGAGGAAATCGGAGCACCCGGAGGAAACCCACACAGACACTGGAACAATGTACAAACTCTACACAGACTGTCGCCCGATGTTGGAATCGAACCTGGGTGTCTGGCACTGTGAGGCACTGTGCGAACCACTGTGCCACTCGAGGTTAGTTAGCAAAATGGAAACACATGGGACAGGAGGTAATATACTGGCATGGATTGAGGATTGGGTAACAGGCAGAAATCAGAGAGGAGGAATAAATGGGTCATTCTCACGTTGGCAGGTTGGGACTAGTGGGTCCCACAAGGATCAGTACTTGGGCCCCAGCTGTTCACAGTTTATACAATGATTTGGATTGAGGCCAAATGTAATATTTCCAAGTTCGCGGATGACACAAAGCTCGGTGAGAATGTGTGTTGTGAGGAAGATGTAAAACGGCTACAGGAGGATTTGGACAGACTTAGTGAGTGGGCAAGGACATGGCAGATGGAATATAATGTGGAAAAATGTAAGATTATCACTTTGGTAGGAGGAACAGATGAGCAGAGTATTTCTGAAATGGTCAGAGATTAGAAAGTGTAGATGTACAAAGGGACCTGGGTGTCCTGTCAATAAGTCACTGAAGGCTAACATACAGGTGGAGCAAGTTATTAGGAAGGCTGATGGGATGTTGGCCTTTATCACAAGAGGATTTGAGAACAGGAATAGTGAAGACTTGCTTCAATAGTATAGAACCTTGGTTAGACCACAGCTGGAGTACTGTGTGCAGTTTTACTGCCCTTACCTTGGGAAAGGTATTATTGCCAATGAGGTATTATTGAGGGAGGGCAATGAAGGTTCACCAGATTTGTTCCGGGGATGGCGGGACTGTCCTATGAAGAGAGATTGGGGAAACAGGGCCTGTATTCTCTAGAGCAGGGGTGGGCAAACTTTTCCGTGCAAGGACCACATTCAGAAATTCACAATTTTAAAGGGCCGCATAGTATATTAATTAATAGTTCCGGTTGTAACCAATTAGCGTGCGGCATATACCTCAGCGCTTCCCCCGGCGGCATCCTGCCTTTAGCCCTCTTTTTCTCTACTTTTCAAAAATGGCGCTTCACCCGGTTATGATTCTGGGCGCCTCATATAGAACATAGAACAGTACAGCACAGAACAGGCCCTTCGGCCCTCGATGTTGTGCCAAGCAATGATCACCCTACTCAAGTCAACGTATCCACCCTAAACCAGTAACCCAACAGCCCCCCACCAATTAACCTTACTTAGAAAAAAAAAAAATTTTTTTTTATGACTTGATCTTGGTGGGCCGCATAAAGACCTTTGGCGGACCGCATGCGGCCCGCGGGCCGTAGTTTGCCCACCCCTGCTCTAGAGTTTTAGAGAGGGGATCTCATTGAACCCTACAAAACACTGAAAGAAATAGACAGGGGGCTGGATTCTCCATTATTGAGTCTGTCCCCACGCCAGCAAAAAACGGGGAGTTTTACTCCTGAAATTCCTGCAACAAAGTTAAACAAATTCATCACCCTCCAGGGGGCTAGCAGGGACCCAGAGGGAATCTTGCAGCTTTTGCTGCATACGGGCCCCCAGACCTCTGGGTTAGAGGCTGCGCACGGTGGCGGCCTCCAGCAGCCGCCCTGTGCTCAATGGTGGACTCGGGCCACGGAGCCAGACCGTAGAATGTAACCCCCCGATCGGGAGCGCGCCCGACCCTCAAACCCCGCACATTAAATCCCCGGCCGCCTACAAGGCCCCCTCCCAGTCTCGGATCCACCCACCCCCAACCAGGGCAGCCACGGACTAAGACCGCAGCAGCCACGCAAGCATCCCGACCGGCAATAGGTTAGTTCAACGCCGTCAGGAACTCGGCCAGTCGGGAGCGGAGGATTGCTGAGCAGGCATCTGGCAATGGCAAGCTGTCAAGCTGAGGGAGCAAAGGATGTCAATGTCTTTAAGGGAGAGAGAGACCTGGGCCAAGCTTTCAAGAGTCTGCACCCTCCCTGGATTCACTTCCTTTCCCTTCAGTTGCTGTAAGTCCCCAATGTCCCCCCAGAATGAGAAAGGAAATGGAAAGGGGGAAACACTGAGCCCTCCTCCCAGATGAGGAGGAAGTTTTCGTCTGAAACTCATTGTCCAACCTCCGAATTGTGACGTCACAATGGACGTCACTATTCAATTCCTGAATCAACCAATAACAATCACTCTGCTCCACGGTGACGTCTGCGGGTTCCAGTGCGCAGTCCCGTCCCCATTGTTCCCCCTCCCCCGGTACATCCGCTAGACAAGGTTTCCAGGCAACCGGCTGACGGTTCCCGCCAGAGCTCCCCCTTCCCCGGGACTGCGCATGTTCAAGGGGCGGGGTAGATGCGCATGTGCGGAGAGTTTCCGCCCCCTTGACCCTCATGCAGAGGTATTGACCAATGGCAAACTGGGAGGACCGGAAGGACTCTTCTCCGCCAGCCAGTCAGAGTTCCCTCATTGTCTGCCTGCAGACTTTGGAAATTGAGCTTGTTGACCTGCTCATTCCTGCCCAGCAAAGCTGTTGCTCCTCACTCTGAATGAGCTTGAGCTTCACACGGAGTCTGCACGTCCTCCCCGTGTGTGTGTGGGTTTCCTCCGGATGCTCCGGTTTCCTCCCACAACCCAAAGATGTGCGGGTTAGGTGGATTGGCCATGCTAAATTGCCCGTAGTGTCCTAAAAAAGTAAGGTTGGGGGGGGGGGGTTGTTGGGTTACGGGTATAGGCCACATTCCAGCGCCTGTCCGGGGAGGCTGGTACGGGAATCGAACCGTGCTGCTGGCCTACTTGGTCTGCTTCAAAAGCCATCGATTTAGCCCAGTGACCTAAATCAGCTCCATGTGAGCTAAACCAGCCCCTGACGACATATAAATAAGACGACATATGGGGTAGTGTTTGGAGACCAGGTATTGGGAAATGAGAGAGGAAAAAATGTGCCATAGAAATGAGAGTTGTCCGTTTTGAATTTCTATCCTGCACTTTTGTAAATTCATTTTGTAATCTCTTTTTAGAGGATATTAGAAGAGGAGGAATTACAGAACGAAATCTCAAACGTAATTCTCGATGTGACAGAGTCACTCTATTCCTTGGGACCTGAATATCATCGGCCTTTGAATCTAGAAGGAGAAATGTTTATCTGTTCTGTCAGCTTCAAAATATTTTAACCATCAGCGTGACTTGAAAAGCACCGAGACACACACACCCAAGTGAGAGTGTTCCAGAGCACTGACTGTGGAAAAAGGTTTAATCAGTTACACAGCCTGAAAAAAAAGTCACACCATTCACACGTGTTCTGGGTGTGGAAAAGACTGATTGTCTGACCTGAAGAGACACAACATGGAGAAACCGTGGAAATGTGGGGACTGTGGGAAAGGATTCAGATGCCCATCTGAGTTGGAAGTTCATCGACGCATTCACACGGGGGAGAGGCCATTCACCTGCTCTGTGTGTGGAAAGGGATTTGCTGTGTTATCCAACCTGCGGACACACCTGCGAATTCACACTGGCGAGAGGCCATTCTCCTGCTCTCAATGTGGGAAGGGATTCAGTGATTCATCCAGCTTGCGGAAACATCAGCGAATTCACACTGGGGAGCGACCGTTCACCTGCTCTCAGTGTGGGAAGAGATTCACTGAGTTATCCAGCCTGAGCAAACATCAGCGAGTTCACACTGGGGAGAGGCCGTTCGCCTGCTCTCAGTGTGGGAAGGGATTCACTGAGTTATCCAGCCTGCGGAAACATCAGCGAGTTCACACTGGGGAGAGGCCATTCACCTGCTCTCAGTGTGGGAAGGGATTCAGTGTTTCATCTGAACTAGTGAAACACCACCGAGTTCACACTGGAGAGAGGCCATTCACCTGCTCTGCATGTGGGAAGGGATTTACTGAGCTATCCATACTGAAGAAACACCAGCGAGTTCACACTGGGGAGAGGCCATACACATGCTCTCAGTGTGGGAAGAGATTCAATCGGTTAGACAACCTGCAGTCACATGAGCGAGTTCACACTGGGGAAAGGCCATGCACCTGCCCTCAGTGTGGGAAGGCATTCCGTGTTTCAACTAGCCTATGGTCCCATCAGCGAGTTCACACTGGGGAGAAGCTGTTCACCTGCTCTGAGTGTGGGAAAGGATTCAGTCAATTATCCCACCTGCACTCACATCAGAGAGTTAAGATTGGGGAGAGACCGTTCACTGCTCTCCAATGTGGGAAAGGATTTATTCACTCATCCAGCCTGCGGACACACCAATGACTTCACACTGGACAGAGGCCATTCGTGCTCTCAGCCTGGAAAGGAAATCTGTGATTCATCGCACCTGCTGAGACACCAACAAGTTCACAATTGATTACAGGAGTTGGATTCTGTTACTGTTTCTGCTTCAATTACATCCAGGACTGCATTTTGTTCATTCTGATGGTTGGTCAATGGGGTGAGTCAGACTGTTTCTTTCTTTCTGCTGGACAGGCCGGTCTCACGACGTTGCCTCCAGTGGGCTGATGCTCTTTGAGACTTGTTGCGATTGATTGTTTCTAAATTTCACAAGGATCACAAAGTGAAAGAGTGTTTGCAAGTTTGAAGATATTTAGTTCCAATTTGCGTTTGGAACCCCCAAAGCATGCCACATTGCCATGGAGATGGACTGTGGTGGTTTCATGTTTTTTTCTGTTTAATTTATTTGGGTGTTCCTCACAGAAGAAAATTAAGGGTATGAGGGGCAAGATGTTTGAAGTGGATAGGGAAACTGATGGGAAACAGGGAATAGCAAATATTAAAGGAAATATGACATATTTACCAGGTGGTCAGTTAGCTCAGTTGGCTGGTTCATGATGTGGAGCGACGCCAACAGCATAGGTTCAATTCCCGAACAGAGAGGTTATCCATGAAGGCCCTGCCTTCTCAACATTGCCCCTCACCTGAAGTGTGGTGATCCTGTAGGGCAGCACGGTAGCATTGTGGATAGCACAATCACTTCACAGCTCCAGGGTCCCAGGTTCGATTCCGGCTTGGGTCACTGTCTGTGTGGAGTCTGCGCATCCTCCCCATGGGTTTCCTCCGGGTGCTCCGGTTTCCTCCCACAGTCCAAAGATGTGCAGGTTAGGTGGATTGGCCATGATAAATTGCCCTTAGTGTCCAAAATTGCCCTTAGTGTTTGGTGGGGTTACTGGGTTATGGGGATAGGGTGGAGGTGTTAACCTTGGGTAGGGTGCTCTTTCCAGGAGCCGGTGCAGACTCGATGGGCCGAATGGCTTCCTTCTGCACTGTAAATTCTATGTAATCCTCAAATTAAGTCATCACCAGTAAGCTCTCTCTCAAAGGGGAGAGCAGCTTGGTGACTTTCATTTTACAGAATACAACAAATATATATTCCTTTAAGGAACAGAAATCAAAATTAAAGTTCCCATTAGATCAAAGGAAGCGGCTCTTGAAGTGACCAAAATAGAAATAAGCCTGAGGATTGGGAACTTGTTTGGAATTCAGCAAAGGAGGACCAAGAAACTGACAAAGAAAAACTAGAATGTGAGAGCAAACTGGCACGAAACATAAAAACCGACTGGAAAAGCTCCTATAGGAATGTGAAAGGAAAAGATTAGCAAAGACCAATGTGGGTCCATTCCAGGCAGAGACAGGAGAGTTTATAATGGGGAATAAGGAAATGGCAGAGAAACTAAATAATGTGTGTCTGTCTTCATGGAGGAAGATACAGAAATCATCCCAAAAACACGAGAGAACCAAGGGACTATTGAGCAACAGGGACTGAAAGAGATTCATATTAGTAACAAAGTAGTACTGGAGAAATTAATGTGGTTGAAAGTTAATACATCCCCAAAAGCTGATGCTCTACATCCCAGAGTGTTGAAAGAGGTGGCTGTAGAGATAGTCGAGCCTGGTCCACCATTCAAAACGATCATGGCTGATCATCCACTTCAATGCCTTTTCCCTCACACTGTCCCCATATTCCTTTGTGTAGGGGCTGGTTTAGCACAGTGAGCTAAAACAGCTGGCCCGTAAAGCAGAACAAGGCCAGCAGCGAGGGTTCAATTCCCGTACCAGCCTCCCCGAACAGGCGCCGGAATGTGGCGATTAGCGGCTTTTCACAGTAACTTCATTTGAAGCCTACTTGTGACAATAAGCGATTTTCATTTCATTTCATGTTATTGGTATTTAGAAATCTGTCAGTCTCTGCATTAAACACACTCAGTGACTGAGCTCCCACAGCCCTCTGGGGTAGAGAATTCCAAAGATTCACAACCCTCTGAGTAAAGAAATGTCTCCTCCAAGACCGGACCTAAGTGGCTTCCCCCTTATTTTGAAATTTTGTCCCCTGGTTCCAGACTCCCCAACCAGGGGAAACATCTCATCTGCATCTGTTTCCAATTATTTTTGGCTATCCTCAACAGACACAGAATACAAAGCAGCTGATAAATGTGAAGAACTGATGATGAATGTTGCAGCATCGATAGCAACCTGTCTTACCATCAAGTGAAGAATTCTGCAGTCAGAGCCAGGCAACTACATATCACTGAATTGTTGAAGCTTTTCTTGTGTAATCTTGGGGACCACCCTGGTCTTTGGAATCTAGGAGTTGGTAAATTTATGCTCACGACTGTGACGTGAGAGACTAAAATGGACTATACTCACTACACTCGCATGTATGTTTGCCTGTTGAAAAATGTAAAATGATATTACAGAGTATAAGTTGCATGTAATCATGAGAAATATTTAAAATTAAAAATGTTTTCAGAAAAATTAAAGCCATCTGCGGACATAGCTGGTTCATTTTTGTTAAAGGGGAAGGTGTGACGATTGGAAGATTTTAGAAAATTCAATTTTCAATGTATTGGGCAATTTAAGGGTTAAAAGCGTGGGGTTAGAGTGTGATTCACTGCAGGGGTCCTGTTTTTATTTTAAAGAAGGATCCTGTTTTGCAGGACCTGGGTGTTTTTAGTAGCCAGAAGGTGAAATTGTTAAAGGAATGTGTTTTTCAGTCTGGGCTAATGGACTGTGGTTTGACTGGGAAAGTACTTGTGGAATTAATGTTCTTTGCAGCCGGCAGAGATCATTTGTTTTCCAGCTTGGGGAGATGAGGTCGTTGCTGGGTGGAACCAAGGAAGGCAGAAAGACATTTTCAAAATGTTTAGAGAGCAGTTTTTGGAGAACAATTTGGAGAGAGGAGTTGAATTCTGGGTCCACAATTCTCCCACAGTAAGATAGATTGAGAACTGTATATTTTTTTTCCTGTTTAATGGGAGATTGAGTAGTCGTGTTTGAGTGGGTGTGAAGTTAAAATGTTTAATATTGGAGCCATAATAAAGTTTTATTTGAAAAATAACCGAGCCCTATTTCTTCATGCGATCACTCCTGGAGCGAATCATTCTTTCTGCACAGTCTGACAAATAAACTGATACATTGGGGTTTTGGTCCAGTATCCCAGCCACTGTTGGGGTCTGGTCTGCGATCGGAATAGTGACCGATGTAACAATTGGTTGGAGGCCCATTTCCCAGTCAGTCCTCCAGCACCTTTCTGTCTCTCTATTAGTGCGACGCCCATGGCAGTTTCCCAACTGGGGCCCAGGCCCTGTTATTCTCAGCTAAATTCAGCCTCAGCTCTGTCTCCTGCCTGTCACTGACATGAGCAATAGAGACAGAAAGGTGCCCAAGGAGCAAGTGGGAAGTTCAAACTTGTGGCTCCAAATCAACACTTCAACATTTGTCAGTTAAATCCATGTTATTTATACTGGGTTTTTAGTTATTAGATTTAGGCATTGGAGGCAAAAGGTGGAGGGTTTTAAAGTATAACTTTTCCTTTCTAGCTAGTGTCCGGCCTGGCTCAGTGGGCAGCACTGTCACCTCTGAGTCAGAAGGTTAAGACCCAGTCAGGGACCTGTGGACAAAAACCAGTTCCAACATTCCTGGTCCCAGCACTGAGGGAGTGCTGCACTGTCAGAACAGCCTTCTTTAAAATAAGATGTTAAACTGAGGCCCTGTCTGCCCCTCTCAGGTGGGTGTAAAAGTTCCCACAGTCACTATTTTGAAGAAGAGCAGGGGAGTTATCCCCGGTGTCCTGGTCAATATTTATCCCTCAGTCAACATCACTAAAAACACATCATCTGCTCATTATCACCTTGTTGTGTGTGGGATCTTGCTGTGTGTAAATTGGCTGCTGCTTTTCCTACATTACAACAGTGACTACACTTCAAAAGTACTTCATTGGCTGTAAAGCACTTTGTGACGTCCTGTGGTTGTGAAAGGCGCTATAGAAATGCAAGTTTTTAAATTGAAGATTTCTGTTATCTGATCTTTTATCTGGAACTTAATTGATTTCAGCCACCCACAAATTACCATTTAATAAATTCACTTTTGACGGACTTCCAGCGAGTGGGAGGCAGCTGCACATTGCAGGGCTCCCGTTCGGGAATGGCATTTTCAGGGATTAACGCCCGGTCCCAGGGGCTACAGAGGCGGCAAAAGCAGGGAGACGGCACAGCGAAGAGAAATGTCAAAATCAAGTTAAAAAACGGCCGTGAAAAAAGCGGCTGAAAGTCCGTCGGGGAATGGAAAGGTCACCGTGGGGACGGCAAGGAAAGTGGAGGCTGGGGCACCAGGGGAGGCTGCATTGCTCACGGCTGAAGAAATAACTAAAGTGATGGCCGCGGAACTCGAAAGGCAGTTCACAAAGCACATGGAGGCGATGAGGAAGGAGATGGTATTGAAAGTGCTGGTGGAGGAGGCGATTGCCCCGGTGAGGGTGGCGCTATTGAGCGCAGTGGTGGAGGTGCAGGAGCAAGGCGAGGCGCTGAAGGAAGTGGAAGAGACATTATTGCAGCACGGTGATCAAATTACCGCGATGAGGAAGGAGATGCGGAAGGTGCTGGAGATCAACAAGGATCTGCGAGCCAAAACGGACGACTTGGAAAACAGATCCAGGCGACAGAATCGGAAGGTTGTGGGTCTTCCCGAAGGAGCGGAAGGCCCGAGGCCGACTGAGTATTTTGCCACAATGTTGGCGAAGCTATTGGGGGAGGGAGATGATCCCTCCCGATATGAACTGGATCGGGCTCACCGGTCGTGAAGGCCCGTACCAAAGGAGAGTGAGCCGCCAAGAGTAGCAACTTTGTGTTTTTGAAGGTACAGCGTGAAGGAGAAGGTCTTGTGCTGGGCAAAGCAGAAGCGGGTGGTGCAGTGGGCTGGAGCTGGTATACGCATATATCAGGACTACACGGTGGAGCTGAAGAGGAGGCGGGCTGCCTTCAGCCGGGTGAAGACGGCATTGTCCATCAGTAGGGTGCAGTGCGGCATAGTATACCCAGCTAAGTTGAGGGTGATCATTGATGCAAGGACTTTTATTTTGGGACGGCAGAAGCAGCGGAGGAGTTTGCGAAGGCAGAAGGACTGTGGCTGAATTGAGAAGTGGACATGTATCGATGTAGCCTCATGTAGCTGTATTTTTTCACTGCAGTTGGTGTATGTGCTAAATGAGCTAACGTTGTATATACTTGGATAAGGGAAGAGATGGGACTTTCGCTGGCAATGATGGTTCTTTGGGGCTTGGGTGTGTATGTGGGGTCTGTGTGCTAAAGGGGAGTTCTTGGTTTTCCTGGGACCGGGCAAGGGGGAAAGAGACCCGGGCGGGGGCCTCCACGCTGGCCGGTTTAAGCCGGCCAGTGAACGGAGTGAGGTGGGGGGAGGGGCTGCGGCCATCAGAGCCTGGCAGAGCAGGTCCCGATGAGTCTAGCCGGGGTGGAAAGTTGGGGGGTGGTGGGGGGGGGGGGGAAGGAACAGAGGTTGGGGGGAGGGAAGGAACAGAGGTTGGGGGGAGGGGTTTTGTGAAAGGAAGTGGAGAGGGGGAGTCGGGAAGGGGGGGGGGGGCTCGCAATGCGTGGGTGTCATGTACGGTACTCTTTCGGGGATTGAATGGCATTGAATGTTCGGGGGGGTGGACTCTATAGGTCAACGGTGTCCATAGGCAATTCCTGATTCTTTTTTTTGTTTGTTTTTTTTCCTCCTTGGATTATCCCGCTGTGGGAGGGTTTGTTCTATTTGATGCTTATCTTGCCAGGGGGGTCGTTGTTTGGGGTGGTGGGAGGATGGGATCGTTGTTGTTGATAAGGGAATTCACTTTGTATTTGTTACCGTTTACTGTCTGTGGGTGGGGTGTAAATTTTGAACAAAATGTGAAAATGGAGAATAAAAATATTTCACAGAAAAATATATTCACTTTGGTTCGGACAAGACTGTAACCAATTACGGCAAATTCAGAATCCTCGGGATAGTCAATTTTAAAAGTTTATTAAATGAAAAAGGTTTATTGAACAACTTTAAGACATTGACTTTTCCAACTTCATGTGGGTGATCAGTCTGTAGCAGCGTAACCCTCTCTGGCTCCTTCTTTGACAGTAATTCTTGTGGAATTCAGCCTCGGGAGTCTGGCTCCTTCTTTGACAGTAATTTCCTTGGAACTCGGCCTCGGGAGTCTTCAGTACTTGGCCAGCAAGGAAGACCTTCAGAACCTCTACTTTTATCCCCAAAGTGACCGTTACCTCACATCAGAGTTGGGCCTGTTGTAACATGACAATTGCTCAATTTGATCACTAGATTAATTGAATTGGGCAGGTAGGACCATGGCGTCTGCGGTGGACAGATAGGGCCATGGCAGTATGCGAATTGCAGTGGATCAAGGCACTCTGGGTTTCTGGAGTTGAAGTGCCTCATGGCCAACCTCTCGAAGCTCATCATAATGTTCGATGCCAAGGCCACCGGATGGTAGTCGTTGAGGCACGTTGCCTGGTTCTCCTTTGGCACCAGTATGGATGGTGGTCTTCTTGAAGCAGGTGGGAATCTAGGAACAGAATAGGGAGAGGTTGAGGATGTCCGGAAACACGTCTGCCAGTTGGTCCGCACAGTATCTGGGTGCACGACCAGGGATCCCGTCAGGACCTGCCGCTTACCAAGGGTTCACTATCAAGAAGGCCAATCTGACTTTGGAGGCTGTGACGGTTGGTATGTCACAGGTTTGTGTGTCCAAGGTTGCTGGGGCAGTTGACAAAGGTTTGATGGTTTCCTGTTGAAGTGAACATAGAATGCATTGAATTTGTAGGGGAGGGGTGCCCTGTTGCCAAAGATTCTTCTCGGCTTTGCAGCTCATTATGTTATTGAAGCCGTGCCACAACCGATGAGAGTCCATGTCATTAGTCTGTGATTCTAGCTTAGTCTGGTATTGTTTCTTGACGTCCCTGTTGGCTTTGTGGAGGTCGTACCTAGATTTCTTGTATAGGTCAGGGTCGCCTGTCTTGAATCCCTCAGACCTTCAGTACGGAGTGAATCACCTGATTAAACCATGGTTTCTGGTTGGGTAACGTACATACTACCTTCTTTGACACACAATCTTCTACACACTTGCTGATGAAGTCTGTGATGATGCTGGCAAACTCGTTTTAGGTTGGCTGCCGAGTTCTTGAATATGAACCAGTCCACTGACTCCAAGTAGTCGCGTAGGAGCTCTTCCTTTGCCTCAGACCAGCATTTGCACAACCTTCTTAACCGGATTCTCCCGTTCAGTTTCTGCTTGTATGCCGGGAGAAGGAGCGCCATCTTGTGGTCTGATTTTCCGAAGTGCGGTCAGGGGATGGATCATCAGGCGCCCTTGATGTTTGTGCAGCAGTGGTCAAGGATGTTGGGTTATCGGGACAGGAGATGTGGTGGTGGAATTTTGGCTGTACACTCGGGGTTGGCCTGGTTGAAGTCCCCGGCCACGATGAACAAGGCCTCCGGGTATTCTGCTTCATTGTTTGGTGTGACCTCGCTCGTGTTTGATCAGGTTCTAAAGCTCTTTGTGCAGTGAGAGCAGCTAAACGGTCTCTCCTCAGAGTGAATGCGCTGGTGGGACATCAGTAACTGTGAACTTTTGAAACCCTTTCTGCAGTCAGAGCATTTAAAGGGTCTCTCATTGGTGTGATTGACATTGTGTTTCAGCAGGCTGGATAACTGAGTGAATCCCTTATCACAGACAGAGCAGATGAATGGCCTTCTCCCAGTGTGAACTCGCTGGTGTCTCTTAAGGCTGGATAACTGAGTGAATCTCTTATCACAGACAGAGCAGATGAATGGCCTTTCCCCGGTGTGAAGTCGCTGGTGTCTCTTAAGGCTGGGTAACTGAGTGAATCTCTTATCACAGACAGAGCAGATGAATGGCCTTTCCCCGGTGTGAAGTCGCTGGTGTCTCTTAAGGCTGGGTAACTGAGTGAATCGCTTATCACACACAGAGCAAATGAATGGCCTCTCCCCAGTGTGAACGCTCTGGTGGCTCTTCAGGGTGAATAACTGAGCAAATCCCTTATCACACACGGAACAGATGAACGGCTTCTTCCCGGTGTGAAGTCGCTGGTGTGTCTGCAGATTGGATAACCGAGTGAATCCCTTATCACACACACAGCAGGTGAATGGCCTCTCCCCGGTGTGAACTCGCTGGTGGTTCTGCAGGTTGGTTAACCGAGTGAATCTGTTCCCACAGTCAGAGCAGGTGAATGGCCTCTCTCCAGTGTGAACTCGTTCGTGTCTCCGCAGGTTGCCTATGACAGCGAATCCCTTCCCACAGTCAGAGCAGGTGAATGGCCTCTCTCCAGTGTGAACTCGTTCGTGTGTCCGCAGGTTGCCTATGACAGCGAATCCCTTCCCACAGTCAGAGCAGGTGAATGGCCTCTCTCCAGTGTGAACTCGTTCGTGTCTCCGCAGGTTGCCTATGACAGTGAATCCCTTTTCACACTGAGAGCAGGTGAAAGGCCTCTCTCCAGTGTGACTACGTTGATGACTTTCCAGCTGGCATGGGGCTGTGAATCCCATCCCACAATCCTCACATTTCCATGGTTTATCCATGGTCCGGGTGACCTTGCGTCTCACCACGTTGGACGATCAGTTGAAGCCTCGTCCACACACACAATATGTGTACAGTCTCCCTGATGCGAATGGTGTAGAATTTTTTCAGGCTGCGTAACTGGTTAAAGCTCTTTCCACATTCAGTGCTCTGTAACAGTCTCACATGTGAATGTGTGTGTGTCTCAGTGCTTTTCCAGACACACTGATGTTTAAAATCTCTTGAAGCAGACAAAATAGACAAACAGCTCTTCTTCTAGATTCAAAGGTCGATGATATTAGACTCCCAAGATTTGAGTGACTCAGTCAGTTCTTGACGTGATATTTAGTTTGAGATAGCCACCTCAAACCCCTCTTGTTCTAACTTTCTGCAAAAAGATTTTACAAAAATCATTAATGTCAGTACAGGATAGAAATTCAGAACAGACAATTTAGTTTTTAGCAAACATTGTTCGCTCTCTCTCTTTCCCTGAAATGCTCTTAATCTCCATTCCACACTCTCCCTCCATTCTCACTCTGCTGCATCGAAAATTCACCCTCCCAATTCTCCTGAAGGTGCTGAATCAGGCTGATTGACAGATCCATGCCCACTGCTTCTTGTCCTGGACACAGAGACTGCCAGACAGATATATGTCTATGTTACTGAACAAAAAACGTGTGTAATATACAGACTGGATTAACTTCCTTCCCCTCCCAATTCTTATGAAGGTGCTGATTGATGCTGATCAACAAATCTAAACTTATTACAACTTGTACAAGAGTAGAGACTCTCCATCTAAGTATATTTACTGATTAGAGATGGGATGATTCTATATAATGTAGGTACAGTACTATATTCCAAAACTAGCAATAATAATGCATGTATTTTATTACAGAACCATCAATAATATATATAATACATTCCATATATCTCTGTCAAATATAAAAGTTTTAAAAATTAATTTACGGGATGTGAGAGTCGCTGGTTCAGCCGGTAGAGGCGTTCGTTAAGGCTGAAGGACTGAGACTGATATGAGAGTTGGGATTCGGGCTTGGTTGGTGGGGGCGGGGATTGTGTTCTCTTATTGAGGGTTTTCTACTTGATTGGTGATTTGTTTCTGACTCTTAAATCGGGGGGCGGTATATGTGCATGTGTTGTTTTCCTTATGCATGCGGTTCTGTCTTGTTTCTTGGTATCAGGAAGGTGGGTTTTGGGCACATGGGGCTGGGTTACTGAGGAGGGGGTGGGGAGGAGAGGGGGCTCCGGCAGGGGTCGCCACACGAGGAAACGTAGGTTGGCTGGTGAACGGGAGTGTGGTGGGGGAGGGGCTGCGGTCATTGGAGCCTGGTCAAACAGGTTTCAATGAACCTCGGAGGTGTGAACGGTGGGGAGAGGGGGTCAATACTGGGTGAGGTGTTGGCAAGAGGAAGTGGATGGGGGGGGGGATTCTGGGAGGGGTGAGGGGATTGATGGCAACAAAAGGAGGGCGAGGGGGAAGAGTCTGGCCAGATGGGCAGGGCATGGGGTAATCATGGAATTTACAGTGCAGACGGAGGCCATTTAGCCCATTGAGTCTGCACCGGCCTTTGTGAAGAGCACCCTGCCTATGCCCACACCTTCACCCTATCCCGGTATCCCCACCTAACCTTATTTTTGGACACTAAAGACACCTAACATGATATGGAGATGCCGGCGTTGGACTGGGATGAGCACAGTAAGAAGTTTTACAACAGCAGGTTAAAGTCCAACATGTTTGCTTCAAACACTAGCTTTCGGAGCTTCTTCCTCCTAACACCTAACAGGCACATCATTTGACTGTGGGAGGAAACCGGAGCACCTGAAGGAAACCCACGCAGACATGGAGAGAACGTGCAGACTCCGCACAGAAAGTGACCCAAGCCTGGAATCTTTTGTCCTCTCTGGGGACTGCCATTAGCACTCTTTCCCCTTGGTTTCTGTGGCCATTAGCACCCAGTTTCCCAGGGTTTCTGTGGATATGAATCATTTTCATTGTCACGCCACAGTATAAATACTTCCCATTTTCTCTGTTTGTTAGCTTTGACAAAGAGTCATCGGACTCGAAACGTTACCTCTTTTCTCTCCCTGCAGATACTGCCAGACTTGCTGAGATTTTCCAGCATTTTCTCTTTTGTTTTAGATTCCAGCATCTGCAGTAATTTGCTTTCATTCAATGAGATCATTGGCCGATCTACATAAGCATCATTTTCCCACACTATGCCCCACATCCGTTGATATCTTTAATATCTGGAAACCTATCAATTTCTATCTTGCAAATCCTTAATGACTGAAGCTCCACACTCTTCTGGGATAGAAAATTCCTAATTTTGCTGCATTGTCCCCATAACCCTCGACTTCCTTATCAATCGGAAATTGGTAGAACTCATCCTTGAAATATTCAATTCCACTGATCCCTGTGGAAGAGAAATCCAGGGACAAACAACCCTCTGAGGAAAGAGATGGTTGGAAATATGTAATGAAACAGTACAATACATGTTTTTAAAAATTAAATTCAGAGGACCCGATTAATTTTTTTTTCCAATCAAGGGGCAATCCAGCATGGCCAATTCGCCTATCCTGCACATCTGTCTGGGTTTATGGGGGTGAGACCCACGCAGACACGGGAGAATGTGCAAAATCCACACGGAATGTGACCCAGGGCTGGGACGGAACCCGGGTCCAAACTTTGCAGAGTCTGCACCCTCCCTGGATTCACTTCCTTTCCCTTCAGTTGCTGCAAGTCACCAGTTGAAGGTCAGAATGAGAAAAGAAATGGAAAGGGGGAGAAAATAAAGTGTTTTACTCACAGATGTTGGAGACAGGAAGAAGCTTCCCTCTGTGAAACTCAATTTTCATTCACACAAAGCCCGCGCACTGATTGGCTGGAGGAGCAGAGTCCTTCCGGTCCTTCAATTCTTCCCATTGGCCAACACCTGAGCAGGAAGGTCAGGTTGTTGACTCCTCCCTGCACATGCGCAGCTTCCCCTCTCCCTTGGACATGCGCAGTCCCGCGCCGCCCACCCACGCGGCGGACAGAGCCGTTTCTTCAGTCCGGGGAATTGTGGGAGCCGAGGCCGCCATTACTCATCTGGAACCCAGTCTCCAAACTCCTGGGACTGGGGTGAAAAGTGCGGGTACAGGATAATCACTGGATTTGACTGTGACGTCTCCCTTTGCAGAACAGTTTGTTAACTTCAGGTGTAAAGATTTAGACATCTGGGTGACATATTGGGGAAGGAATAGGTGAGAGTGAAACTGAACCCGAGAGTCAGCACCTTCAGGGAAGGAGAATTGAGGGAAAAGCAGGAGGAGGATAGTGGGATGAAGGAGTTTTACCACCAGTAGGGAGGAGGTAGAGATTGGGGACACAGATTTATTGTTTGAGACAAAGAGTGATTCTGCTGTTGTTGCTGTCCCAAACCTTATTGATGCTGAAGGTTGGGGCTTATTTTTGCTGATGTTAGAGACCCCTGTAACTGAGATGGAGTTTAAAATTCTGGATTCAGGTCAAATGAACCACATTTGAAATGCATACCCTGTCTCCTGTCCTTCTTGTAGTTCAGTTGTGTCTGCTGATTGCTGGGTGATCAGTGTCTCTTTAAGAACTGCAGTTTGTGATCTCTCCACATTCATTCAGGGACTCTCAGCTGAAATTATTTTACAATAAAACATTCACTGTCAGCATCGCACCCAAACAAATCCATTGGTGTGAAATCAACAATACCAAGTCGGAAATGTTCCACTGATTGAAATGACATAGCATGGACATCAAATAAACATGCCATAAGGTCCACCTGGTCTGTGATGGTTTTGATGCTCCACATATGTTTCCTCCCAGTCTTCTTCACCTTCACTGTCAGTCAGAGCTCAGTGGATAACACTCCTGCCTCTGAGTTCCAAAGGATATAAATTTAAGGTGAATGGTGGAAGATATAGGGGGGATGTCAGAGGTAGGTTCTTTACCCAGAGAGTAGTGGGGGCATCGAATGCATTGCCTGTGGAAGTAGTTGAGTCGGAAACATGAGGGACCTTCAAGTGGCTATTGGATAGATACATGGATTACAGTAGAGGGTGTAGATTAATTTGTTCTTAATCTAGGACAAATGTTCGGCACAACATCGTGGGCCTAAGGGCCTGTTCTGTGCTGTATTTTTCTATGTTCTATGTTCTGGGTTAATTTCTCAATCAGGACTTGAGAACAAAACCCACAGCTGCCCTCTAGTGCAGTGCTGAGGGAGTGCTGCTCTTTTGGGGTGCCATCTTTCAAATGATGTGTGAAACTGTGGTCCCATTTTCCTCCTTTGGTGAATATAAAATATCCCATATCATTCTTTTTGAAGAAGAGCAGGGGAGTTAAGTAGGGTAAAACTAACCTGTCTCACGATGGTCTAAACCCAGCTCATGTTTGCTATTTGTGGGTCAATATATATCCCTCAATCAACATCACTAAAACAGAACATTATTATCCTCTTGCTGTTTGTGGGATTTTGTTAACTGTCAATCAGTTGTAGGAAGACTACACACAGATACAGACAAGTTAAGTGAGTGGGCAAAAGTTTGCAGATGGAATATAATGTTGGGAAATTTGAATGTGTTCACTTTGTCAAGAATAATAGAGAAACACAATTCTATTTAAATGGAGAGCGATTTCATTACTGAGTGTTACAGAGGGATCTGGGTGTCCTGGTGCCGGAATCACAAAATGTTAATATGAAGGTGCATTAAGTGATTAGGAAAACAACTGAAACATTCATGTTTCCCACAAGGGGAACGAAAGTTACAGCTGTGCAGGGCCTTGGTGAGACCACATCAGGAATATTGTGCACTATTTCTTCACTTTGTTTAAAACACAAAAATGTAATTGAGTTAACAGCAGTTCAGAGAAGGATCACTCGACTCATTCTCAGGATGAATGGCTTCTCTTATGCAGAAAGGTGGAACATGTTACGTCCTTAGCCACAGGGGTCCAGAGGAAGGAGAGGTAATATTATAGAAATATTTACAATCCTAAGGTGATTCAATAGGGTGGAAATTAGGTGGATGTTTCCAAATATGAGAGAGACTAGAACCAGGGGACATACCAATATGAGATCCACCATTCAGAAGGTGATTGAGGAGAATGTATTTCTCACAGAGGGTGTTTAGCCTGTGGAATTCTCTTCATCAGAGAACAGTGGGGCTGGGTCATTGAATATATTCAGGGCAGAGTTAGACAGATTATTGACAAAGGAGACAAGGGTTATGGGGTTGAGACAGGAAAGTGGATTTGAGATCTCAGCCAGATTAGCAATGATCTTATAGAATTGGGCAGCAGGTTCAAAGAGCTGAATGGCATACTCCTGTTCCTATGTTCCTATCTTGTTTTACCTAAATTTGCTGCCACGTTTCCTACACAACAGCGACTACACTTCAGAAAGTACATCATTGGCTGGAAAGTGCATCGAGAAATCCAGTGGCCCTGGAAGCTGTTATCCAAGTCTAAAGCTACGTTAGAGTATCTGACACTTAAAGGGAGATGCTATTGAAAATATTTCATCACCGAGCTTATGTACAGTACAAATTATTAATGACACAAATGTGTTAATGAGGTGAAGTTTAACAGCCAATTATGATAAAGTGGCTGACTCCAACTATTCTCCATGGAATCACTAGTCTTTTTAGTGACTGCAATGTACTGACATCACCAAACCTAAACACGTAGAGCTTCCATACTCATCGATCCCCAAACAGGCTGAATGTGCCCCACACCCAAAGTGGGGAGTCACAGGAACAGAGTACAGAGGAGCCAAAGAGGGTCCAGAACATTGTAAATATCCTTTTAGTCTGGCTGTCTTTGAGCCTTAACTCATTTTCTGCTTTGTATAACCATGTTCGGTTTCATTAATAAACTTTTATCAGGAAAAATATTTGATTTGTGTTGACTTTTCTTGATTAGACTGATGTACATTAAGGATAGGGGGTAAGAGGGGTTGACAGGCTCTTTAACAAAAAGTGAGTCCCTCTAAGGCAGTGTTTTTGCCAACCGATCGATCTTCGTGACCCACATCGGCCGAAATGTGCGACCCACATTGGCCGATCTTTGCGAGCCACATCAGCTGACCTATGGTACTCTCAGTGGCCGACCTTCGCGACCCACCATTTCCACTGACCTTTAATGTGACAGGTGAGCCTGCTTGGTCCTCACAATCTCACTTCCTTTGTTATTCAATGTTTTATTCCCGGCAATGACTTCAGCAGATTATTTAAGATCTCACTGCATCCATTAAAAACAATGAAGACATTTATCCTCAAACTCGCCACGTTTCGTCATCAAATGTCTTTGACGTTTTCAGGGTTTTAAACTTTCACTTCCCAGTGCTTCCCTGTATATAACACACTTTGAATCCTGATTTGCAGTGGGACAATAAATAACGCATACCTCAAGTATTCATCTTTATGCTGCTTTGTTCCTGTTCGCAGCTTCTTCTTCATGGATTGTTCACCAGAGGCCCTGGAGCTCAAAATGGAGGAATCACTCTCGTGCGCCCAGAGTACGTATATCAGTGTGGCCTGCTGTCTGCCACCACTCCAGACAGAAGACTCCAGCAATTAAAATAAATTCTGCTCCTGGGTCAGCGCACTGACATCAGGAGGCCACGTTCTACCCCGCTGGGCTCCGGGCCTGCACACCGCTGAGGGGGCACGCATGCGGGGAACAGCCAGAATTCTAAAAGCCGGTTGCACCATTGAGCACCAATTCCCGTGATCCGGAACGCCACGGCACGACCCTCCCGATACCCGCCCAGGACCCACCCATGGGTCGTGCCGCTGGATTTGAAAATGACTGCTCCAACGTAATTGGCAAAGGAGCCAGTCGGGTAGATGAGATTTTATTTTTTGACACAGCGAGCTGTTCTGATCTGCCTGAAAGCTGATTCAGTAGTATCTTTCCAAAGAGTAAACACTTGAAAGGTAAGAATTTGCAGGGCTGTGGGGCAAGAGCAGAGCAGTTGGATGAATCAGTGAGTCCTTCCAAAGAGATAGCAGGGGCACGATGGGCCAAATGGTCTCCTCCCGCACCCTGTGAATCTGAGCCTCCTGCTTTTCTGCAGGTTAAAAGGAACAGATTTCATTGCAGCCTCTTCCCTGTATATATATTTAAAGACACGGGTTTCTCTTTAGCTCTGAGTGACCGATATAACAATTGCTTGGAGCCCCATTTACCAATCAGTCCTCCAGCACCTTCCTGTCTCTCTATTAGTGCAATGCCCATGGCAGTTTCCCAACTGGGGCACAGGCCCCGTTATTCTCAGCTAAATTCAGCCCCAGCTCTGTCTCCTGCTGTCATTGACACCAGCAAAAGAGAAAGAAAGGTGGCCGAGGCTCAAATGGGAAGTCAGAACTTGTGACTCTAAACCAACACTTCAACATTTGTCAGTCAAAGCCATGTTATTTATGCTGGGGTTTCTATTATTACCGTGCCACCCCTTTTCATGTTACATTGATGTACTTTAGGGAAAGTGGGTGAGAGGGAAGACAAAGGGTAGGCGTTGTAACAGGTAACTTTCCCTTTCAAACTTTGCATTGTCGATACTGTCAGCCGTGGCTCAGTGGGCAGCTCTCTCACCTCTGAATCAGAAGGTTGTGGATTCAAATCCCAGTCCAGGGACCCGAGGACAAGAATCACGTCCAACATTCCTGGTCCCAGCACTGAGGAAGTGCTGCACTGTCAGAACAGCCTTCTCTCAAATAAGATGTTAAACTGAGGCCCTGTCTGCCCCTCTCAGGTGGGTGTAAAAGTTCCCACAGCCACTATTTTGAAGAAGAGCAGGGGAGTTATCCCCGGTGTCCTGGCCACTATTTATCCCTCAATCAACATCACTAAAAACAGATCATCTGCTCATTATCACATTACTGTGTGTGGGATCTTGCTGTGTGTAAATTGGCTGCTGCTTTTGCTACACTATAACAGTGTCTCCACTTCAAAAGTACATCATTGGCTGTAAAGCACTTTGGGATGTCCTGTGGTTGTGAAAGGGGCTTTAGAAATGCAAGTTTTTAAATTGAAGATTTAGGTTTTCTGATCTTGTTATCTGGAACTTAATTGATTTCAGCCAACCCCAACATACCATTTAATAAATTAACTTTGGTTCAGACAAGGCAATTAAGACAAAGACAGAATTCTCTTGATATTAAATTTAAAAAGTTTATTCAAAGAAACTTTGAGACATTGACTTTTCCAACTTCATGTGGGTGATCAGTCTGTAGAAGTGTAACCCTCTCTGGCTCCTTTGACAGTAATTCTTGTGGAATTCAGCCTCGGGAATCTGGCTCCTTCTTTGGCAGTAATTTCCTTGGAACTCGGCCTCGGGAATCATCAGTACTTGGTCAGCAAGGATCACCTTCGGAACCTCTACATTTATCCCCAAAGTGACCATTACCTCACGTCAGAGTTGGGCCTGTTGTCACATGACCATTGGTCAATTTGGTCACTGGATTAATTTAATTGGATCCCCAATTACTCACTCCACCTTCTCCCATTATCTCAGACAGGAGTACAATAGAACTGTTTCATACTATCCCTTTATCTGATTCTATACAATCCCTGATTCATAGTTTCAAATGTTGAGGCTAATCAGAGCTTGAAGGTCTCTCTTGCCAGTACATTTATCCTCATTGCATTCTTCACAGACACAGCAATTAAGCTTTTACATTTTTAGAGCAAACAAAACTCAGTCTCTTACTATAACTACTGATTCATTATTGATTATTTAATTGTCACTCAATTAAGGCTCATTATTTATTCAGCCATCTGTTACTGACTGGCAGCTAATTAATACAGTAATCTTTAATTAATACGTTTGGTTAATACAATATCCACTGGTTGAAAAAGACTGTTTTATGGAAGACAATCACTTTCTTTCTTACTAACTTTGATTGGATTGAACAATGAGTCTTAGACTTGAGCCAGACTTTGGCAGGATATGATACCCTGTAGCTTTGCAAAATTCTGGAACAATTTGTTACTTTAAACAATTTTGCCTCATTCAGAAACCGTGGAGAATATTTATACTGTAGGAGTGAGAATGAAAGATGAGTCATAGTCACAGAAACCCAGGGAAACGGGGTAATATTCCCCATATTCTCTGTCTGTTAGCTTTGACAAAGAGTCATCGGACTCAAAACATTAGCTCTTTTCTCTCCTACAGATGCTGCCAGATCTGCTGAGATTTTCCAGCATTTTCTCTTTCGCTTCAGATCCCAGCATCTGCAGTAATTTGCTTTTATCCACTCGCCCACAACCCCATAATCTAACCTGCACATCCCTGGACACTGTGGGGCAATTCGTCCTGTCGGGACAGAAGCTGGGTGTACCTTGTACGATGGGTTTCAAGATGCCCTCGATGTGGCCAGAGAGGTTCTCACACAGGGTCCCATTGCCTGATACAATAGGCCGGCCTGGTGTGTTGGCCTTGTGTATTTTCGGGAGGCAGTAGAGGTCTCCAATGTGGGGATTACGTGGGATGAGAGCACGTAGGGTGCTCTGAAGGTCTGGATCCAAGGTCTTGATCAGTCTGTTGAGTTAGCGGGTGTGCTCCTTGGTTGGATCTGCGGGTAACTGTCTGCAGTGTTCCTGGTTGCTGAATTGTCGGTATACTTCTTTGCAGTAGTCCACTCTGTTCAGTATGACGGTGGCCTCTCCTTTGTCTGCTGGTTTGATGACAATGTTGCGGTTGGTCTTGAGAGCGCGGATGGCGTTGCGTTGTACTTGGGTGACGTTCGGGGCTGCCTTGTGAATGCGACTGATGAATCTGGCATTGACATGACTCCTGACGGCTTCAGCATACATGTCGAGTCTCTGGCAGCGGCCTTCCGGAGGGGTCCAATTCGACTCTTTCCTTTTCGGTTGCTGCACCGCAGATCTCGCGGTCGGCTGTTCCGGTTCATTGGCCGTCTCCTTGGGTTCGCTGTCGGCCTCTTGGGGTCTGTGGAAGAATTCCCGGAGCCTCATTCGCCTGATGAATTCCTCTGTGTCTGCCGCGAGACTGATGGGGTCCATTTTGGTGGTGGTGCAGAAATTGAGCCCTCTGCTGAGAACTTCGATTTCGTCTGGTTGTAGTCCGACAAGTTGACAATAGATTTTCCTGTATTGTTTTCGACTGTGGTACTGGGGGAGGCTTGGTTGCTGCTGGTGGTGATGCCGAGTTTCTCAAGCTTCCTGTTCTTGGTGTGCATATAGGTGGCATAGTATCGTTGTCTCATCTGTTTGGCGGTGTTACGCAGCTGGCCTGCTGTGTCCTGAGCGCACGTTGAGAATACGGCCTCTATCTTGGTTTCCAGGTTGCATCGACTGCTGTAGAGCTGGTGTACGAGGTGTTTGAGGAGTGTGACCGAGGTGCGGCGGCAGAGTCTTTCAGCGTAGTCTGTGTTGTAGGCCGACTTGAGTGGGTTTGTGATCTGTAGCCCTTTCGGGATCTTGTCTGCTTTTTTGCATCTTTGTAGAAACTTAATGTCAGTGTCCATATGCGCGATCTTCCCACAGATCCTCTCCACTTTGAGCCGGCAGTTTGCGGTGTCGATGGAAGCCATGATGTGGAGATGCCGGCGTTGGACTGGGGTGAGCACAGCAAGAAGTCTTACAACACCAGGTTAAAGTCCAACAGGTTTGTTTCAAACACGAGCTTGCGGAGCACTGCTCCTTCCTCAGGTGAATGGAGAGGAATGTTCCAGAAACACTTATATAGACAAAGTCAGCGATGGCGGACAATGCTTGGAATGCGAGCATTTGCAGGTAATCAAATCGTTACAGATCCAGAGAGAGGGATAATCCCAGGTTAAAGAGGTGTGAATTGTCTCAAGCCAGGACAGTTGGTGGAATTTTGCAAGTCCAGGCCAGATAGTGGGGGGTGGATGTAATGCGACATGAATCCAAGATCCCGGTTGAGGCCGCGCTCACGCGTGCGGAACTTAGCTATAAGTTTTTGCTCGGCAATTCTGCGTTGTCGCGTGTCCTGAAGACTGCCTTGGAGAACGCTTACCCGGAGATCAGAGGCTGAATGCCCTTGACTGCTGAAGTGTTCCCCGACTGGAAGGGAACATTCCTGCCTGGTGATTGTCACACGATGCCCGTTCATTCGTTGTCGCAGTGTCTGCATGGTCTCGCCAATGTACCACGCTTCGGGACATCCTAAGCTCGTGTTTGAAACAAACCTGTTGGACTTTAACCTGGTGTTGTAAGATTTCTTACCCGATTCCCTGAGAGAGAGAAGAGAGAACGAAATGCAGTCCTGGATGTAATTGAAGCAGAAACAATAACAGCAGAATCCATCACTGTAATCAATTGTGAACTTGTTGGTGTCTCAGCAGGGAGGAGGAAACACAGAATCCCTTCCCACACTGAGAGCAGGTGAACGGCTTCTCCCCAGTGTGAACTCGCTGGTGTTCCTTCAGGCTGGATGAGTCCGTGAATCCCTTCCCACACTGAGAGCAGATGAACGGTTTCTCCCCAGCGTGAATTCGCTGGTGTCTCCGCAGGCTGGATAACCGAGTGAATCCCTTCCCACACCGAGAGCAGGTGAACGGCTTCTCCCCAGTGTGAATTCGCTGGTGTGTCTGCAGGCTGGATAATTCAGTGAATCCTTTCCCACACCGAGAGCAGATGAACGGTTTCTCCCCAGTGTGTATTCGCTGGTGTCTCAGCAGGCTGGATAACTCAGTGAATCCCTTCCCACACTGAGTGCAGGTGAACGACTTCTCCCCAGTGTGAACGCGCTGGTGTCTCAGCAGGTTGGAAAAGTAAGTGAATCCCTTCCCACACTGAGAGCAGGTTAACGCCTTCTGCCCAGTGTGAACTCGCTGGTGTGTCTGCAGGCGGGATAACTGAGTGAATCCCTTCTCACACAGAGAGCAGGTGAATGGCTTCTGATTGTGAACAAGTTGGTGTCTTCGCAGGTTGGTTAAGTCATTGTATCCCTTCCCACACTGAGAGCAGGTGTGCGGTTTCTCTGCAGCATGAACAAACTTGTGTCTCCGCAGGGTGGATAAGTCAGTGAATCCCTTCTCACACTGAGAGCAGGTGAACGGTTTCTCCCCAGTGTGAATTCGCTGGTGTTTCTTCAGGTTGGATAACTCAGTGAATCCCTTCTCACACTGAGAGCAGGTGAACGGTTTCTCCCCAGTGTGAATTCGCTGGTGTTTCTTCAGGTTGGATAAGTCAGTGAATCCCTTCCCACACTGAGAGCAGGTGAACGGCCACTCCCCAGTGTGCATTTGTTGCTGTGTCTGCAGGTTGATTAACTGACTGAATCCCTTCCCACAGTGAGAGCAGGTGAACGGCCTCTCCCCAGTGTGAATTCGCTGATGTAAATTCAGGCGAGATAACTCAATGAATCCCTTCCCACACTGAGAGCAGGTGAATGGCCTCTCCGCAGTGTGAATTTGCTGATGTAAATTCAGGTTGGATAACCGACTGAATCCCTTCTCACACTGAGAGCAGGTGTACGGCCTCTCCCCTGTGTGAATGCGTCGATGAGTCTCCAGCTCTGATGGGGATCTGTATCCCTTCCCACAGTCCCCACATTTCCACCTTTTATCCATATTTTGGGTCTACTCAAGTCTGTCCAGTTGGACTATCAGTTGAAGCCTTGACCACACACAGAACACGTGTATGGTTTCTCCCCGCTATGAAAGGTGCAATGATTTTTCAGGCTGTTTAACTGGTTAAAGCTCTTTCCAGTCAATGTGTGTGTCTCGGTGCTTTTCCAGTCACAATGATGTTTAAAATCTTTTGAAGCCAACAGGTTGGGCAAACATTACTCCTTCTAGATAATGGCCGATGAATCGAGTGACTGTCAGAACTAGACGTGATGTTTGAGATTTCGGTTTGTAAATCCTCTCCTTTTAACATCCTGTAAAAGGAGTTTACAAAAGACATCACAGTCAGTACAGGATAGAAATTCAGAACAGATTATTTTACTTTCTCAGGAACATTCTTTCCTCTCTTGTTCCCCAAAAGCTTTAAATCTTCATCCCACACACTCTCCCTCCATTCTCACTCTGCTGTATCTAATATTCACCCTCCCAATTCTCCTGAAGGTGCTGATTCAGGCTGATTGACAGATCCCGGCTCACTGCTTCCTGTCCTGGACACAGAGATCATAACAAACAGGAGCTGTAGTCGGCCATTCAGCCCATCGAGCCTTCTCAACCACTTAATGGGATCATTGGCCGATCTACGTCAGCACCATTTTCCTACACTATGCCCCATATCCCTCGGTATGTTCAATATTGAGAAACATGTCAATCTGTCTTGAAAATACTTGAAAATACAATCCTCTGGGGTAGAGAATTCCAAAGCTTCACTACATTGTCTTTAAATTCATTGAAGATCCCAGCCCCGTGTCACTGTCCGTGTGGAGTCTGCACATTCTCCCCGTGTCTGCATGGGTCTCACCCTCACAACGTTAAACGACGTGCAGGGTCGGTGAATTGGCCATGCTAAATTGCCCCTTAATTGGAAAAAAAAGAATTGGGTACTCTAATTAAAAAAATATATATATTTAATTTACTGGATTTGAGCTTCGCTGGTTGGGCCAGTATTTGTTGCCCATCCTGAGTTCCCCTTCAGAAAGTGGTGGTAAGTGGTCTCCTTGCACACCCACTGTGCTGTTAGCGAGGGAGTTCCAGGATGTTGCCCCAGTGACAGTGAAGGAACGGCGATATATTTCCAAGTCAGTCTGGTGAGTGACTTGGAAGGGAACCTCCAGGTGGTGGGGTTCCCAGGTATCTGCTGCTCTTGTCCTTCTAGATGGCAGTGGTCGCTTTGCTGAGCACCTTCGGTCTGAGCGCATTCAGGACCCTGACCTTCCCGTTGCTTGCCATTTTATTTATTTATTTATATAAATTTGGAGTACCCAATTCATTTTCCAATTATGGGACAATTTTACCGTGCCGATCCTCCTACACTGCACATCTTTGGGTTGTAGGGGCCAAAGCCAAGCAGACACAGGGAAAATGTGCAGACTCCACATGGACAGTGACCCAGAGCCGGGATCGAACCTGGGACCTCGGCGCCGTGAGGCAGCAGAGATTAATCACTGTGCCACTGTGCTGTCCCTGCTTGCCATTTTAACACAAGACCCTGCTCCCATGCCTGCCCTAGGCTTGTTGCAATGTCCCAGTGACGCTCAACGCAAACGGGAGAAACAGTAAATGTTCCGGTTAGGCACGCTACAGCCTTCTGGTCTCAATATCGGATTCAACAACTTCAGATGATTAGCTCTACCCCACCTCAACCTCTTTGTTTTCATTCCATTTCATTTTAACTGTCCATTACCTGTTATTTCTTTCTTGTCTTTCTTCATATATATATTTCCCCCTCACTCTTTCCCCCTATCTTATCCCCCCTCTCTTTACCCTTTGTCCCCTTTGCTTCCCGCTTCCCCCCCCTTTTCTCATTGTACCTCTCTCCCAACCATGCCCCCCTCCCCCCACATCTACACCTGTCACAGCTTACCTTCTGATTTTAGTTTCTCTGCTGTTTAGTCTTTCTCACTTTTTATTCTCTCTGGGAACTGCCATTATAATCTTTATTTTTTAAATAATCTTTATTGTCACAGGTAGAATTACATTAACACTGCAATTAAGTTACTGTGAAAAGCCCCTAGTCGCCACATTCCGGCACGTGTTCGGGTACACAGAGGGAGAATTCAGAATGTCCAAATGACCAAACAACACATCTTCGGGACTTTTGGGAAGGAACCGGAGAACCTGGAGAAAACCCACACAGACACGGGGAAAACGTGCAGACTCCACGCAGTGACCCAAACCGGGAATTAAACCCGGGACCCTGCACTGTGAACCACAATGCTAACCACTGTGCTGCCCTTCTTTTTCCTTTGTTTCTGTAGTTATGACTGATCTTTCTTTCCCCCACCCGATGGTATAAATGTCTCCCACTTTCTATCCTTTTTAGCTTTGACAAAGGGTCATCTGGACTCAAAAACAATAGCTCTTTTCTCTCCTTACAGGTGCTGCCAGACCGGCTGAGATTTTCCAGCATTTTTTCTTCTCGAAATGGAACTCTACAGTCCGATATTACACAACTAGAAATAATAATAAATGTGCTTTATTACAGAGCCAATAATATATCTAATCTGTACAATATAACAACATTACACTTATTTCAATTAATTTACTGTCCTCTTACATGTCATCTGCTGGGGAAACCAGCCCTTTAATTGTGAACACTAGAAAAGAGACCATCAGGGGCAGCAAGGTAGCACAGTTGTTAGCCCAGTTGCTTCACAGCTCCAGGGTCCCAGGTTCGATTTGCGGTTTGGTTCACTGCCTGTGCGGAGTCAGCATGTTCTCCCCGTGTCTGTGTGGGTTTCCTCTGGGTGCTCCAGAGAACATTACAGAGCAGTACAGGCCCTTCGGCCCTCGATGTTGCGCCTACTGTGAAACCGCTCTAAAGCCCATCTACACTATTCCCTCATCATCCATATGTTTATCCAATGACCATACTACTCTCTGAGTAAAGAACCTACCTCTGACATCTGTCCCATAGCTATCTCCCATCAATGTAAAGTTATGTCTGAGGAAGTGAACAAACAAATATGATAGACGGTAGGATTATTAGTTAGAATAATGTAGATGATAGTGCAGGCCTGAGGGTAGTGAGATCATAGACAGAGAACAAAGGGATGAGCACAGCATGGCTAGGAAGGGGGGGAAGGGGAGCTTTGCCTCGTGGAGAGAATGGTGAAAAGGATGATGGGTAACAAGAGGCCCAGGATTGGGAAATGCGAAGTGAGCCAATCAGGATATATGGCCAGGTCAGAAGGTGTATAGAATGGCTTATGGGAAGCTTGTATGCAAATCTTGATGTGATTTGAACTATATGTGCTGTAATTGCTTTGTGTTCTCTCTCACTTGCTTTTGGGAGCTTTAGAACATTGCTGTGTGTTCTCAGGTCCTACGAGTGAGTCAGCCTTGCAAGCTAGTTAAAATAAACAATAATTGATACCTGCAAATCCGTCTCA